>NW_026973674.1:55000-75000 GCF_035594125.1 Scylla paramamosain | reverse complement strand
AATATATCCACGTGTTTGTTTGTTTGTTTATTTACGTTGCTTTCAAGATGGCGGTTGTTTGTTTTTTTCGTTTTGTTTACATT
Source organism: Scylla paramamosain (assembly GCF_035594125.1). Lineage (NCBI taxonomy): Eukaryota > Metazoa > Arthropoda > Malacostraca > Decapoda > Portunidae > Scylla > Scylla paramamosain. Next base: position 74,917 of record NW_026973674.1, on the reverse strand, counting down.
TGCAAGTCACGTGACCTTGTGTTTACATTTGAAAGTCACGTGGTTTTGTTTACATTATCTGGTCACGTGACATTTGTTTGTTTACATTTGAAAGTCACGTGGTTTTGTTTACATTATCTGGTCACGTGACATTTTTTTGTTTACATTTCAAAGTCACGTGGTTTTGTTTACGTTTAAAATTCCACATCAATATCAAAACCCCGCCCCCCCCCCCCACAACACCCCAGAAACACAAGACTTACTTACAGAGTTAGCAGCTGGGGGGGTGAGAAAAACTGCCTACCTTCGTCATGGGTCAGCTGGTATTTCACTCTTTCATCCTGGGAGTCTGTGGCAGTGTCTACGCCTTCTGTATCACCCATATGGGAACCCTGATGAGTACTTGGTAGGCGTGGGTACACAGAAAACACACAAAAATCTCGTTACTCAAGGATTAAGTCTGCAGCGCACAACCACTCGCCGTGACAAGATGGACACTGGCTGGCGGTTTGTTTTGGTTTATTTTCAATGTTTCAGGACGTCTTATCACTTATTTTTGTAGATTTTTATACTTTTTTTTATATTTTATTAAGTGTTTTTTTCATAGTTTTATGAGGGAATATGTGTTGTATATTTCGACAGATAAGAATGGTAAGCGGTGTTCTCGGCTCTGGCTTTGTCTTTATCTACAATTTTTTTTTCAACTAATATGAACATTAGGTAAATAGTTACTTGTAATAAAGATAAAGGGTGTTTCTCCTGTCAGTAATGCAGAAATGTTGTTAATCTGTCACTGGAACCTTAAAAACATCTTTGAAAACCACAGTAACTTCAACTACAGCCTTTTAAATACAGGTAGCAGGGTTCTCAAGGGTGTTTATCCAGTCAGTAATGCAGAAATGTTGTTAATCTGTCACTAGAACCTTAAAAACACCCTTGAAACCCCCAAACTAGACCCTAACCTAACTCGTCCCCTCCCTTACAGATCCCTGAACACCTTTTCCCCCCTGAACCGACAGCTTCGGACTGGGACACCCTTACAGAACAGCCTGGCAGAGCTCTGGGCCCTTCTGAACTTCCTAATGCCAGATATTTTTGATTCCCTTGATGTTTTTGAGTCCTGGTTCAACGTGGGGGAGATGCAGGAGGAAGGAAGTGACGAGAGGATTCTGAGGCAGGAACGAGAGGGACAGGTCATCTCCACTCTAATGAAGTGAGAGAGAGAGTGTTTTGGGGGTGTTTTGGTGTGTTTGGGGGTATTTTGGTGTGTTTTTGGTGTGTTTGGGGGTGTTTTTGGGGTGTTTTAGGGTGCTTGGGTGTGTTTTTGGTGTGTTTGGGAGTGTTTTGCGGTATTTGAGTGTGTTTGCAAGTATTCGGGGGTGTTTGAGGGGTTTTTTTAATCATTATTTTCATTATTCATTTTTTTTGTGCTTTAAACTTGCAATAACTTCAACTAGAGCCTTTTAAAGAGTGTTTGTCCAGTCAGTAATGCAGAAATGTTGTTAATCTGTCACTGGAACCTTAAAAACATCTTTGAAAACCACAGTAACTTCAACTACAGCCTTTTAAATACAGGTAGCAGGGTTCTCAAGGGTGTTTCTCCTGTCAGTAATGCAGAAATGTTGTTAATCTGTCACTGGAACCTTAAAAACATCTTTGAAAACCACAGTAACTTCAACTACAGCCTTTTAAATACAGGTAGCAGGGTTCTCAAGGGTGTTTCTCCTGTCAGTAATGCAGAAATGTTAATCTGTCACTGGAACCTTAAAAACATCTTTGAAAACCACAGTAACTTCAACTACAGCCTTTTAAATACAGGTAGCAGGGTTCTCAAGGGTGTTTCTCCTGTCAGTAATGCAGAAATGTTGTTAATCTGTCACTGGAACCTTAAAAACATCTTTGAAAACCACAGTAACTTCAACTACAGCCTTTTAAATACAGGTAGCAGGGTTCTCAAGGGTGTTTCTCCTGTCAGTAATGCAGAAATGTTGTTAATCTGTCACTGGAACCTTAAAAACATCTTTGAAAACCACAGTAACTTCAACTACAGCCTTTTAAATACAGGTAGCAGGGTTCTCAAGGGTGTTTCTCCTGTCAGTAATGCAGAAATGTTGTTAATCTGTCACTGGAACCTTAAAAACATCTTTGAAAACCACAGTAACTTCAACTACAGCCTTTTAAATACAGGTAGCAGGGTTCTCAAGGGTGTTTATCCAGTCAGTAATGCAGAAATGTTGTTAATCTGTCACTGGAACCTTAAAAACACCCTTGAAAACCACAGTAACTTCAACTACAGCATTTTAAATACAGGTAGCAGGGTTCTCACGGATGTTTCTCTTGTCAGTAATGCAGAAATGTTGTTAATCTGCCACTGGAACCTTAAAAACACCCTTGAAAAACCACGTCTCCCTCAAAGTAAGGTCCTGGGAGGGTCTGGAAGGGCCTGGGGATCTTCCTAGGGAGTGAGGAGGGATGGGGGTCTCTCTCTCTCTCTCTCTCTCTCTTTCCTAGGGAGTGAGGAGGGCTGGGGGTCTCTCTCTCTCTCTCTCTGTCTTTTATTTGAACAATTAAGAAGACTTGTTGATTGTGGCCTTTGGTAAAGTTATCTTTGTGGTGTATAACTATTATTAAAGCATTACTGTGTGTATCTTTGTGGTGTATAACTATTTTTGTGGTGTATAAAGTTATCTTTGTGGTGTATAACTATTTTAAAGCATTACTGTGTGTATCTTTGTGGTGTATAACTATTTTAAAGCATTACTGTGTGTGGTATAATAAATATTAATATTTTGCTAAGATGTATAACTATTTTAAAGCATTACTGTGTGGTATAATAAATATTAATATTTTGCTAAGATGTATAGGCATATATCATTAAATCAATGTATAAATAATAAGCAAATAGATTAATAAATTAGAAAATTATATGGTTATATATATACAGTATTTGTATTATATATATACAGTATTTAATAAATTAGAAAATTATATGGTTATATATATACAGTATTTGTATATATATACAGTATTTAAAATAGGAGAGAGAAAAAAAAGTTATAGTTATAATAATGAAGAAAAAGAATAAATGAAAAAGGAGAGAGAGAGAGAGAATGACCTCTTTTTCATCTATTCTTTTTCTTCATTATTATAACTATAGAAAAAGTTAGACTAGTGGAAGACAATCTTTCCAAAAAGTGAGTCAGTGGAGAGCTAATTTTAGGTTTATTATAATAGTCAGTGGAGAGCTAATTTTAGGTTGAGAGCTAGTTTTAGGTTATCTTGTCTATTATTATAAAAGACAGTGGAGAGCTGTCTTTTATAATAGAGCTAATTTTAGGTTATCTTGTCTTTATAATAGACAGGAGAGCTAATTTTTATTAGACAGTGGAGAGCTAATTTTTATTAGACAGCTCTCAGTGGAGAGCTAATTTTTTGCTAATTTTTATTAGACAGTGGAGAGCTAGCTAATTTTTATTAGACAGCTCTCCGTCATTATTATAAAGACAGTGGAGAGCTAATTTTATTATAATAGTGGAGAGCTAGCTAATTTTTATTAGACAGCTCTCCCGGTCTTTTAGTTGAGAGCTAATTTTATTATAATAGTCAGTGTGGAGAGCTAGCTAATATTTTATTAGACAGCTCTCCCTGTCTTTTTATAATAGACAGTGGAGAGCTAATTTTATTATAATAGTCAGTGGAGAGCTAATTTTATTATAATAGTCAGTGTGGAGAGCTAGCTAATATTTTATTAGACAGCTCTCCCTGTCTTTTTATAATAGACAGTGGAGAGCTAATTTTATTATAATAGTCAGTGTGGAGAGCTAGCTAATATTTTATTAGACAGCTCTCCCTGTCTTTTTATAATAGACAGTGGAGAGCTAATTTTATTATAATAGTCAGTGGAGAGCTAATTTTATTATAATAGACAGTCTGTGGAGAGCTAATTTTATTATAATAGTCAGTGGAGCTAATTTTATTATAATAGTCAGTGTCTTTTTATAATAGACAGTGGAGAGCTAATTTTATTGACAGTGGAGAGTTAGACAAGTCTTTTATAATAGAAGCTAAAAATAATTATCTAGCGGACCAGTATATAATATAAATTTTATATATAAGTGGAGAGCAAAAATAATTATCTAGCGGACCAAGTGAGGTTAGGTTATCGAGAGCTATAATACAGTATTATCTAGCGGACCAAGAAGTGAGGTTAGGTTATCGAGAGCAGTATAGCAGGTTATCGAGAGCAGTATAGACAGCGGAAAAAGTGAGGTTAGGTTATATAGACTTGTCAAGTAAGAGAGCAGTATATAATATAAATAAATTTTATATATAAGTGGAGAGCAGGGGGTGGGAGCAACCTGGTATATGGAGAGCAGGGGGTGGGAGCAACCTGGTATATATATATATATAGTAGAGAAAAAGACCTATGAACCTATGGATGAGGAGTAGAGTGTGGGGGGAATGCAGGGAGAGCAGGGGGTGGGACCAACCAGGTATATATATAGTGTGGGGGGAATATGAGTAGCATAAAAAGGTTATATGGAAAAACTATAAAAACATTTAAATAAAAACCTGCCTAATACATTTTAATAGAAAAAGGAAATCAGGAAATTACTGAACCCATATTCAAAAGCAGGAAATTACTGAACCCATATTCAAAAGCATCATATTCAATAATAAACACTTAAAATACCAAAAATTCACTTTGTTAAAAATAACAAACAGGTTACTGGATACCTAGAAGAGTCTCTGGAGAACAAGACAACAGATATCCAGGAAAAAAAATTTTATAAAAAAAAAAAAAAAAACACAAAAACAAATCAAATCAATAATTTGAGGAGTCCTCGAACTCTTAACCACAGCTCAGACAGCGAACACAGCCAAGTGGGCACAGCACAGAGTAATGAGGCAGCCACCCATACCATCACAGGAGTGGATAACTGCCTCACTGAATATAATAATATTTTCAGAAAGTTTCCCCACCCAGTCCTCCACAGTCTCCTCACATCTTTGCCAGTGATTTCCTTGTGGACATCATTGTGGACAGCAGTCATCATCTTGCCAGTGATGACTTACGACTACTCATCTTTAGCATCATGGAGTTATAACAGCACTCGGTTCTCCACGTGACACGCAACAGTACTTTCTCGGCCACTCCAAGCACCCATTATTCTCATTTGATTCAGCTTCATTTCTCCAGTTCATCATTCTGCAAGGAAATATTCACACTATCAGAAAAGCCAATATAAATACTAATATATAATACTTATTTTCTCTACTCATTTCTTCTATATGAACATTTCTCTATACTCATTTCTTTTCCCTATCTGCACCTCTATATTCATGTCTAAGGGAATGGTACCAGGGAGCCTATCACCCATCCATACATTTCTTTCTGGGATCCAAAACTCCAGTGACTTGCTCCAGGGGAAGCAAGTCAGTCACCAACACTAATAGTAATCAAATGTGCTCTCTCTCTCTCTCTCTCTCTCTCTCTCTCTCTCTCTCTCTCTCTCTGGCAAATACTGCAATAAAACCTTCCATGAACACAATTATCAACTTTAGGTCATCACCTTGTCTCATCCCCTACACCACTTGATCTATCATTTATTCACATACACACCAAGTCACTCATGTCTCCAACACTTGAAGACCTGTATCTCACACACACCCCAGTCAGTCAGTCTTGGTCAGCTCACAGCCTTGCCAGACTCCCTTCAGCCCAGTAAGTGAAATCCTTGATGTGCCTCTTGGTGACCATTAGAGATGAGTAAGGCTGCACAACTTGTCAAGGTGAACAAACTGCAAGGTATGGTAGTCAAGGTGAACAAACTGCAAGGTATGGTAGTTGTTTAAGTGATTTCAAGGCACCACTAAATATATCATTACATTTGATACATGCACACATCAAATACCATAGGAGCAATGAAACGTTACACAAAAATCTATTGTCTCTATATACCAGGCTGGCAATCCTATAAGGTTATGCTATAAGTATGCTGTCAGTCTTTGCAGGGCTATCAAATTGATGGAGAAGGAATTTAACCAACTCACTATGACAGAATTTACTGGACAGACAATTTACTCAGTCTTTGCAGGGCTGTCAAATTGATGGAGAAGGAATTTAACCAACTCACTATGACAATTTACTGGACAGACAATTTACTCAACTTTCAGTGTTTATCCTGTTAATGTACTAGTCCTACAAAAAACACCCTTAAAAACCCACCTAGAACATTTTGAAGGTAATCAGTTAAAGCATACAATTTCAGAAAATTTTTACCTGCTCAATTTGTCACACTGCCCTTTTCAGTCTGAAGCCTTCTATGCATAACACTGAACACCAAGACCCATCAAGCCATCTCACCACTCACCAGTAGCCTCCCATCCATTTCAGGTTGACGGAGGGGCAAGCCAGTCTCTCTTATGGAAAACAACAGCTTTGAGAGACGCGCTTGCTAATTGTCACTGCAGGTGGGCCACTCTCCCCTGCCACAGTCCATCACCACACACTGCATCAGAACCTCTGGAGAGTGACAAAAGCATCTGTTTAGTTAAAGAACCAGGTCTTCACTAAGCTGTTCTAAACCACATGCAGCAATATTTCATCTGTATAATTAATCTCAATGAATGACAAACCCATATACTCAGATAAAGACCTACATGACTTATGTTGTCAGACTTTCAAGTCAGGCAGACATCACTCAGACTTTCAAGTCAGGCAGACATCACTAAGCCAGTCAAGTCTTGGTCAGCTTTTAGCCCTGCAAAGCTGCCAGGTAGCCAGATTTAATGAATTAAGAAGCAATAAGCAAACAAACATCTCAGACAAGCTGATAGTACTGGCAACATTTTGAATTACTCTTTTGGGCATTTGAGTGTTCTGGTGAGCAGTAAGGGCCCCAGCAGTATGTGGTAATCACCTGGGGGGGTCATGGCAGCCTGCAGCCATCACCACTAATCCTTCCTGCATTTCTGGCCATCACCACTAATCCTTCCTGCATTTCTGAAGCTTGGCCACCACCTTCTCCAGCCCCTGAAATAATTGAGTTAGGTTACCTTAGGTTACCTTAGGTTGTGTCAGGGTGTGAAAGGGTGCTTTTGGGATTCACTCAAAGACAGAAGACAAATTAACAGGACACCAGTTCAATCACTAGCACAGTCACCATTATTAGTCAGGCTGCCTCAGGAAATGTAATAATGTACCTATCACATCTTAAGACAAAAATGAATAAATAAAATGATCCATCATACATTGATATTTTATTTAAGGGACAATGGATGATTTTTTGGGTTAATCATAAACTTCTCAATCAATCTTCATGAAAATTTATTGACAATGCTAAGATACCTACTTACGTGTGTAGAAAGTTTGATTTTTTGGGTTAATCATAAACTTCTCAATCAATCTTCATGAAAATTTATTGACAATGCTAAGATACCTACTTACGCGTGTAGAAAGTTTGAAGATGGTACATGGAAAAGAAAGAAAAAATTAAAAATGTAGAAAAAATACTAAAATTCTAAGCGAACTTTGACCGACTAAGGCTTTGAAGCTAATGAAGACAAGTTAAGATATTTTTGAAGAAAGTAATCATTGCTAAACAAAACAGAAGCTTTACTTTTCCAATTATATGATTTTTAATGACGCAAATAATAAAAAACCATCAACAAGTGTCGCTGTGTCTATAAACTCGGCATTTACGCCTGTATAAAAATTCCATATCACACTTATTAAAAAAAAAATCATTCTATCTTATAGAAAATTTAATGACAGTGAAAAAAAATTATGTAAATACCGTAAAAACTGACGGAACAGTAGCAACTTAAAGCACAATAACTTACTTTTGAGAAAAAAGGATTTGTTGACAAGACAGTGACAGTCAGAAGCCTCCAGCTGCATACTCATAAAAACTGACGGAACAGTAGCAACTTAAAGCACAATAACTTACTTTTGAGAAAAAAGGATTTGTTGACAAGACAGTGACAGTCAGAAGCCTCCAGCTGCATACTCCAAGTCTCTTCGCAGGTTCTTGTTCCTCATCTTTCATCTGAATGGGGACTCCATCGTCTTGTCCATGTTCTGCAGATATTTTTCCATAGACAATGTAGATTCAATGCCAAGCAGGCCAGCCAAGTTGCTTTCAGTGTAGCCGACATTGTAATTGCATACCGCAGTTGCTGCTGTGAAGTCCACCAACATTTTTGATGCATTACAATGTTTTGGGCATATCCTCCATATTCTTGAGTGTAGGTGCTCATTTCGGTTTTGAGTTATGCCCTGAAGACATCGATTCATCATCTCATCTGTAGTGAGTCTGTCATAGATGGCTTTTATTTTTCTCTTCTGATCTTCTTCCAGACGGAAATAAACTTTCATTGTGGTGTGGGAATGAGGCTGTTGTCCTAAAGCAATGCTTCTGTTGTAGAAGCACCATGATCTTTCACCTTTGGCACACCTGTCATGTTGAGGATTGTCGTCTGTTGACGTGCAGTGGAAGAAACTTGACATGATTTCCTCACGCATTCTCTCACGCATTTCACTAGCAGTTGTGCCCACCTTTCTGCTCAGACTCACTTGAAAATAACACTGCAGGTGATCTATAACTACGTCAGTCAGCTTGTCTTCCTCCCCATGTTGCTGGCTTTTCTGCATCACTTTGTCTTTTTCAAAGCACGAAGGCCTGTGGCAAGTCTTTTTGCAACATGGTTAATGCACTCGGCCTTCACGACAGGGCACTGCTCACCGTAAGGTCCTGCACCTTGATTCATCCCGCACACAGAACGGAATGCAGAGCTGTCACCATCAGACACGAATGTTTTATAGAACATATTATACTGACGAGATCTACGCCACAATGCCACAGCTGCTGCTGCCTCCATTCCCCCTGAGGAGCCTTCATAATTCGCGTCACAGTCATGTTCATCCAACCAAACCACATACTCGGTAGCAGTAATTTCGCCTCTCCATTTGCTTTTTAGCGTTACACTTGAAACATACTTTTGAGCAAACTTCATGATCTAAAATAAGTCTTGTGTCAACATCAATCACTGCACCTACTCCGAAGTTTGATTTGTGACCACGTTTATGCCAAGAGCCATCAAAAGTTGTGCTTACTTGAGGCATGCCATCAACTTGTTCAATATCCTGTTTGCTTGCATAATGATCACACACAGCATGTCTACTCTTTTCCAGGACACTTTTCACTAAGTCTGTGGCAGTATCTGTGATAAACCTAGCATAACGAATGTATGTAGGTCTAGTAAAATGATGCAAGCTTAAAAATGAAATCAGTTTGTCAACACCAGCGTATCCAACACCGAGCATCATGCAGTACACTAATAATGTTGTCATGGGATAACAATGTTCTTTCACTTGCACACCTTTTATAGTATCTGCAATTACGTGACCACATGAACACTCCACTTAAATACGTGTCTATTTGGTGGTGTGTAAAGGTAGCAGTAGCATTGTTCTGAGAACATGGACATAGCATGCTTTCCACAATTTCTTTCACTGTCTCTTCAGAAAATATGGATCGTGTTTTCATCTCACTAGCTTGTGGTTGTTCTTTTTGTTCAGTCACAAGCATGCTTTCCACAATTTCTTTCACTGTCTCTTAAGAAAATATGGATCGTGTTTTCATCTCACTAGCTTGTGGTTGTTCTTTTTGTTAAATCAAGAGATTTTCTTTTCTGTGCACTCCTTGGTTCACGTGAACATAAACACACAGGTGGCGGTGCGTCCCAGGGTTGCCAGGTCCGCGGTTTTCCCGAATTGGGCTATTTTTCATTGGAATTGGCGGGAAGAAAATGGTATTCGCGGGTTGGCGGTTTCTTGGGCTGTTTTTATTGTAGTACGCGGTATTTTGGGCTTTTTATATTGGAAAAATTATTTTATATCGTTTTTTCACAAGCTCAGGCACAGCGCCACGCCAGGTGTGTTGTCAGGTGACGATACCTAACGCGCCTGGCCATCTGCCTGGGTGTGACCTCTTTCCCCTCTCCCCAGGGGGATTATCAGTATTTATCATGAGGGCACGACCTCGTCAACACCGTCGCATGACCTATCCCCGTGACCTGGACAGTATGATGATGAAGCCAGCAGTCTCTCTTCAACCACCACACAGTCACAACCAGCACCTTGGCTATCAGAAACAGTTTACTCTCTGTCGTGCAGTGAAAATGGGCAAGTGGGCTAAGTACGGCAAGAAATACAAGAAAGAATGGGAAAAAGAAGATGGTCTCAGAGAATGGATTTCTGGTGTGCCTGGTGATGACTCTGTTGCAGCGTGCAAGTTCTGCAAAACAACAATTAGAGCCCATCACAGTGACCTTGTCAGTCATAGCTCAACTGAAAAGCACAGAAAAAATGCAGCCCCATTTTCAAACATGAGAACATTTCAATCCGGCATTAGAAAAACAAATGCCAATAACAGCATGAAAATTTGTGAACTGATATTAGCAGCTCACATTGCTTGCCATTCAAGCATTAACACTATTGATCACCTGGCTGAAGTTGTGGGAAAAATTTCAAATAAGGAAATCTCGCTACATAGAACGAAGTGCACAGCACTTATAAACAAAGTACTGGGACCCTCTATGCTGAAGGAACTATGCAGTGATATCGGTGATAATGATTACTCATTGATAATTGATGAAAGCACAGACATCACCACAAAAAAGAAACTGTGTTGTTGTTCGCTATCCCAGCTACTCAAAGAAGAGAATTATCACTTCGTTCTTGGGTTTGGTGGAATTGGAAAGGGGCACAGCTGAGGTGGTCACAACATCTTTACTTGACTTCATAGAAAATCATGCCAAACTGAACGTCAAAAAATGCAATGGTTTGGCAACTGATGGATGCAACACTATGTGCGGGACACACAACTCTGTTATGTCAAGATTTTGTGCATTAAACCCACACGTGACACACATCAAATGCATATGTCATTCATTGCATTTATGTACGTCATATGCAATGCGAAAGTTGCCCTCTCACCTTGAATTCATGGTGTCACAGACATATAGATATTTTTCACACAGCACGCTTCGTCAACAAAAGTATGCAGAACTCTATTATACAATCAACGTGGGAGAACAACCACTGAAGTTGCTGAAGTTGTCAGGGACGCGATGGCTGGCTATTGCACCATGTATAACAAGGATTCTGGAGCAGTATGATGAGCTGAAACTCCATTTTGAGGTAAGTTAATTATCGTTCATGTAACCCACTTGAATTACTTGTATATACGCATTTGCCCATCCCCTTAACCTCTGATTGTTTAGTGTGTGTGGAGAGAGAGAGAGAGAGAGAGAGAGAGAGAGAGAGAGAGAGAGAGAGAGAGAGATATTAACCTTAAGTAGGTATTACATTGTCTAAGATAACATACTTCATAAAGTAGTTATAAAATAATAATAATAATAATAATAATAATAAATAATAATATGTAACTTCTTCCAGATATCCAAAGATGAGGAGGAGAAGAACTACACTGCCGATTTGTTGTACCAGATGTACTCAGATCCTGCCAACAAGTTGTACTTGGCTTTTCTGCAGCCTGTGGTGTCCCAGGTCAACCGGGTTAACAAATTGTTTGAGTCAGACCGGTGCAATGCCAACAGACTCCTGGAAGATTTGATGTCCCTCTACAAGTCCATTCTCCAGCGACTCATGATGCCGCGAACTTTCTGCACGTGGAGAGCTGTGGCAGATTATGATGTAAGTAGCAAATGTGTTTATTTAACACGATTTAGTTTTCTGTAATAATATTACGAATAATGGTAGTAGTAGTAGTAGTAGTAGTAGTAGTAGTAGTAGTAGTAGTATTTGTTTATGATTAATATCGACTTTTTTTGCACACTACCTGATTAATAATATTAATAATAATAATAATAATAATAATAATAATAATGGTAATAATAATAATAATAGAGAGAGAGAGAGAGAGAGAGAGAGAGAGAGAGAGAGAGAGAGAGAGAGAGAGAGAGAGAGAGAGAGAGAGAGAGAGAGATTAACAGGTGGGTGGTGGGTCTGTACTGTTAATCTGATAATTGGCGGTCGCACTCATGGGAATTCCAGAATGTGCCCCACCTTGAACGGATTTCATAAAATGAACAGACTATAGTGCCATTATTGCCACTTTTTCAAATCATTAAACATTATTATTATTATTATTATTATTATTATTAGTAGTAGTAGTAGTAGTAGTGGTAGTAGTGGTAGTAGTAGTAGTAGCGGTAGTAGTAGTAGTAGTATTGTTATATTGTTGTCTCACAGCATTGGCACAACTCTATGTACTCAGGCTATTGTTTTTCTTCGAGGCTGACCTTCAACCTATTCCTATTAGACGAGGAGCTGCTCTGACATGTTGTTAATGGGCCCTGATAACGGTCGGTGTAGGAGTAAACATTCACGTCTCCCCTCCTTATCCTCCCTTCTTCCTATTCTAATCTTATCCTAGCTCTTCTCTCTTCCTTCCCTCTTCTCATTTCGGTTCTTCACATCTATTATTATTATTATTATTATTATATTTATAGGTGAACGACGAACGGAACCATCTGCCGCTGGAAGCTGTGGACTTCGGTGTGAAGTTCTACATCGAACTGGGTCAGAGCAGGTTGGACAGCGGAATTGTTCACACCGTTAAGAAGCACGGGCGTGACTTCCTGATGAAGCTTCTTCAGGAGCTGCAGCAAAGGCTTCCATCAAATATTAACCATCTCCAGAGCTTGGATGCCCTGACCTCCAGAAACCGTTCTCGGAGTGAGGAAACCAAGACTGCAGGAGCTGTCTTTCTTACCAAAATATTCGGGGGATATTGGTAAGCTCGACGGGCAGTGGCAAAGACTTGGCAACTGTCAGCTGGCCAAAAGATGTGATAAACGACTCCGAAAAGTTTTGGTTAACTGTTAACAGCCACCAGGACGCCTCAGGGGAGCGGGATTTTAAGGAGGTAGGGCAGTTTGCTCTGTCCATGCTTTCGCTGCCCATTAGCAATGCCTCTGTTGAACGGGTTTTTTCCCAAATGAACTTGATAAAGAATAAACTTAGGAACAGGATGCGTCCCCGCTCCCAGAAGCCGCCTGACACTCTGGGAGCCGCCTGACGCTTTCGCTTGGCGGCAACAGATGCTTTTGTCGCAATTTTTGCACATTTGCGACGTAAAGCCACGTTCTTCTTTGGCCTAGGCATTGTCTGCAATGCCTCCAAGTTGAAGAAAGTGTACACCAAGAAGTAAAAGCCCGAATAAAGGCAATCACGGGGGCAACACCAGGTTAAGGAGCACGTAGCTTCTCTCCTTCCACGGCGTCAGCCAGCACTGGGGGGGGTATCGATCGCCTAGAGGCCAGCCTCCCCCCAACTCCAGTGTTGCCAACTACCTCTTTTATATGAAGTGACTTCTACAAAAAAAAAAAACGTAAAAACGAAAAAATCTATAAAACAGAGGGAAAACATGAGTAGTAATAGCAAAAGTATTAAAGGGCACGATATAAACATACCACGCCTCCCGGCCATTTAATAGTTAAAAAACATGCTTGGAACCGCAGTACTGCCATGAAACTTCGTGGTGGTATTGCCAAGACCTTTGGTGATTTTTCAGTGCACTTAACAAATTTTCATGAATTTACGGATTTTTCACTGAAAATACCGACGGATGGAAATTAAACTTCCCTTACATTTGGGGTTATACAAGGACACATTTATTTATTTTGCCTTTTCTCATTGCCCAGTGTCACAGGAAGAGGAGGAGGAGAAAACTGACAGGCAGATAAAGACTGATAGATACAGCCAAACAGATAGACAGACTGATAGATTAACAGATGGACTAAGATAGACAGACTGATAGATTTAGATAAATGCCACAACTAAAAACACCCACACAATTAATTAAGGTAAATATTCCATAATGAATTCATGTTTCCCCTCTCATTAATTAAAAAAAATTCAGTATGCCTAAGTGTCATTAATACCACTAGTAAAAAATTAAATAATGAATTAAGTCAATACATAAATAAAATACTATTAGAAATTACCGAGTTTAAATTTATATTAACCTAACAACACCTATTAATCTAACCTTGGTGAAATGAGAAAAAAAATTCAGTAGGCCTAGATGTCATTGATCAGTACAATAAAATAAAAAATGAATTAAAGTTCTTTCAATTTCCATGAACCCGAGAAGACGAGGGATGGTGCAGGAAGACGTTAGGCCTGCACACAACTCCGTGTTAGGCCTACACATGACTGTCCCTGTATTAAGTGCCTAACTACTCCCACTCATCCTTATCCATAAACTGATCCTTTACAGCTCCCTAATGACCCACCACCAACAACCTCACCTGCATCCTTCCTGTTGTAACAAGGGACCACAAGTGCACACCAGGTCTGACCGCTGGCAAATGTAACTAATTTCTTCAAAACTTGCACACTTTTCCAATATTATTTCTTCAAAAGTGGTAAAAGAAAACATTAAGAACAGGAGCAGCCGCTGGAGGACTAGCAGGAGGAATACATAGGAAAGACGTGACAGGAGGCCTTGTGACCTATGAGGAGCAGCAGCTAGAGGAGAAGGGAGGAGCAGCAGCAGGATGAAGGAGGAGGAGGGAGGAGGAGGAGTAAAAGAATTGGTAGGAATGGACAATGCAATGGTGAACATGTTATCCCCTGAATAGGCATTACAGCGGCCGCGCACCTAATCACATCCGCCATACGCAATATATTCACTCACCACCACCACAACCCTAGAGTAGGTAAACATAACTCACCACTGCCACACGCGTCATCACAACTGCAGTACCGTGAACTATAACACATCACCACCGTAACACGCTTATATCACCACTAACAGGCTATGACACGTGTACAAATTACCACAGTCGTTAAATAAATCACCACCACCAACACCTTTACATAACGATCCTTACCTACTTAAGGCACGCGAGGAAGCATGTCACCACCACCGCCGCCACCACCATCACCACCACCACCACCACCACGCCATGCCCCTGGAGAGTACACCGTAAATCTGATTACACCACAGGCTATAATCATCCTATATTCCATTATCAACACCAATACAAAGAAAATATTCCTTAATCTAACACCACACATCATCACTGCACAAGTACATTACGCAGTCGGTCACTGATTCACTATTATTCAGTAGTACACCCTTATTATTCAGTTATCTATACAAATTACTCATTGGTATTCGTTCACTCTTACCTAAATCACAGTCGCTCTCCAAATCAACTACTGCCAGCCGTATCATCCACCCCTTCCAAAGTCACGCCACCAAGTCAATTCAGCCACAAATACACACACACACCACCACACTCACCTTTCAGCTCGCCTGCCCTCAACCGTCACTTCCTGCGTCTGTAGTGAGAATGAACGCGAGTGCCTGCCAGCTCAACCAGTTCACCTCCCTCAATTCCCTCAGGCAGGGTGGAGGAGCAAGAGGAGCAGGAGGAAAAATGACGTACTTCATCACTTTATAATCAAATAAGAACTGATGATATAATCAAATAGAGCAAAAGATGAGGAGGAGGAGGAAGAGGAGGAAGAGGAAGAGAAGGAAGAAGGAAGAGAAGGAATACATTCAGTCCATCACTTTATAATCAAACAAGTGTCAGATAGACAATCGTTAGATTAACTACGCACATTAACCTGCATTATAAAAATTGAATAATAAAAGTAACGTACGATAATCTTTTCACACGTACGAAATCAGCCAGTGGTGGGTGCACGATACGGTAACCTCAGCCTTGCATTACAAACATGAAAAGAAAAATATATAAATAATGTGCGTGACTGGATGAGCGTGAGTCGGCGGGCGTACGATGAGTGGGCGTGTGGGCGTGTGTGTGGATGTAGGGCGTGGGTGTGGACATAATGGGCGTGCGTGGATGTGGGTGTGCGTAGGTGTGGAGATATGCATGGGCGTGCGTTGGTGTGGGTGGCATACAACGTTATTAAGGGTGTGTGTGTGTGTGTGTGTGTGTGTGTGTGTGTGTGTGTTTGCAATGCATGCATCTAACAAATAACTAAAAATATACACAAAAAATACGTATATATATATATATATATATATATATATATATATATATATATATATATATATATATATATATATATATATATATATATATATATATATATATATATTTGATAATTACTAAATTAATGACCGATCCTAGTTAACAAGCCAATTGCCTGTAACCACACCGACCTGACAAGCTTATTAACGTTACCTGCAGTCTAATCACCTTTGCAACTTACCATTGGCTAATCAGCTAAACATTTTCTCCTGGACATAGAAATAATCAGACCTAGCCAGTCTAATCATCAAGTATCTAGCGCTACCTAATCACCCAATCTTACTGAATCAACCTAATTACGGCTTGGTATGTCATATCAGCCCAATCTAATCGTATCATCTTATGTACCTAACTAACCACACTGAGACAAACCTACCCCAATCAGACTTAGCCAGTCTAATCACCCAATCTCGTAAGTTTCATATTAATTTCACTGAGTAATAATTTAACATTTTTTTTCCATTATCATACTCCTTCAACATCGGCTTTCCACAGCTCGGCCCCTCTCTCTCGCCCATAGCAGTAAGCGGGGCCGACTGGGACGACTGTTGGGTATTAGACAAGCCAGTTATGTTCAGGAATTCTGCGCTGCATTTCCACTGAGCTGATCAGATTCTATGAAGCTACACAGGTTTTCAAAGTTGTTTTTATGGTTCTAGTGACAGATTAACAAGATTTCTGTATTATAAACCGTAGAAGTGTATTTGAAAGCCCAACTAATCATCTATGTGAAATTTGAATACAGTAAGAGTTTCACAGTACGTAGCTATAGTCCTAATTATTATTATTTTTTTCTTATCATTGCTATTAATATATCTGCACTTGTGTTTGGTGGCTTGTATTAAGTAAAGTTATATATCCTGTTTTTATTAAAATTATCGCTTTTTTTTCTTTAATTTGTAGTTGTTTGAATGCTTGTCAAGTCTTTCTCTCTCTCTCTCTCACCTACGATCTCCTGTTAATCAGCCAGCCGACGACCGTAGGTGATTAACATACAAACAAACACACACACACACACACACACACACACAGTGTACCAGTCAGGGTTAAAATCTAAACACTTTTGAGGCAGATAATTTTATTAATCTATTTTTACAAATTACAATTTTTAACAATGCGACCAGTTTGAAAATCTTATGACTAATTGAATGGTGATGGTTGAAGCAGTGAGAGGATTAAATCTCTCTCTCTCTCTCTCTCTCTCTCTCTCTCTCTCTCACTCTGTGTGTTTAACAGGTTACACTGGAAGTTAATGAGATTTCATGATTCCAGTGATAGTTTAACAAAGAGAAACAGGAAAAAAAAACACCCTTGAGGGCCTAATTAATCTGTGGCCTTTCAAAAAAAATAAATAAAAATAAATAAATAAATAAATAAATAAATAAAAATACAGGAATAGAACATGCTCAAACACACACACACACGCACGCACAAGCAGCTGGGGAGAGGTGAGTGTGTGGGGGTTACTGAAGAAGACAGGGCAAGTTATGAGCAGAATGTTAAGGGCAAATGTAGAGAGGGACCAAATCTATTCTTGAAATATATGAAGAGCAGGATGAAAATCAGAGAAGGGGTGAACAGGTGAAGGTGTGAGGACCTGGCTGACTTGGCATCATGTGGCCCTTCTTGCACTGAAAAAATAAATAAATAAAAAAATAAATAAATAAATAAAAAAATGAAAAT
This sequence comes from Scylla paramamosain, assembly GCF_035594125.1. Classification (NCBI taxonomy): domain Eukaryota; kingdom Metazoa; phylum Arthropoda; class Malacostraca; order Decapoda; family Portunidae; genus Scylla; species Scylla paramamosain. The sequence continues at coordinate 57,151 of NW_026973674.1, read as the reverse complement.
AAATAAATAAATAAATAAAATAACAGATCACTGCTATTAGGCATACCTTATTTAAATACTAACCACTGTGGGACGTTTCCTTGTTCTGCAGCCACTTTCAAACATTGCACTAGCCAGAAACTGCAAAATCTGCCTATCTCCATTCCTGAAGATGATTATAAAGAAGCCATTCATTTCTTGTAGTGGAGTGAAATGTTGCCCATCACAGTGAAAAGTTTAAATGAAAGAGACACAATTCAATGGAAGACAGCAAACATACTGTGACCTTTGGAGGGGAGACAGGTTCACCATGACAGAACAAGGGATAGATTACATTGAGGTACAAGGTGGAAAAGTGAGATAGATCAGAGGAGTGATAAACTGAATGAATAGAAGAACAGGATGGAACACAAGAACCCTCAATGTATGAAAGGTGGTATGAGGGAAGCCTGTCTGGTGATCTCTTCTAAGCAAGGACAGTGTATGGATGTGAATGCAAGGAGTTACAGGTGTGAGTCTTGCAGCAACGTGAGCCATGGGGAGGATGAGGTGGTGGAGCACATGATACTGCAGTGTCAGAAGTACTAGGCGGAGATGTGATGCAAGTGATTTGGAGTTAGGGAGAGTGGAGAGGACAGGATGTGGATGGTGGTGCTGCTTGTAGGATTGTGGAGAGACAAATGAAAGGAAGAAGAAGGCTGTCAATGGCTTCGTGGAGTGTGGCAAGCTAGATAGGGCAGGCAGTGTGAAGGATACGAAACAAACAAACAAACAAACAAACACACACACACACACACACACACACACCTGTATATACAAGCACAGTGGGCAGGCTTCACACACTACCAGTAACAATCATCTCTCTCTCTCTCTCTCTCTCTCTCTCTCTCTCTCTCTCTCTCTTGGAAGTTAAATTTATCAAAAAACTCAAAGAAATCTTGGTAGAGACTTCAGTGAATCTGTGCTCCTGATGGTGGTGGTGGTGGTGGCAGTGGTGATGGTGGTGGTACTTGGAACACTGGCTCTTCTGTCCTCTCATCCACATTCTGAGAGAGAGAGAGAGATCAGAGAGAGGTTAGATCAGGTAAATAGATAGACATTGAGAGATAAGCAGAGATAGGCCTAGTTAGGTTAGGTCTAACTCACCCACACACACCCACATGCAATAAACACAAGGATCATTTTCTCTACATATTATGTGTGACTGCAAGCCCACCTACTCCAATGATTCAAGGCATTTGGCAGGTTAAACTATCTGATTAGCATGATTCAAGGCATTTGGCAGCTAAAAACTATCTGATTAGCAAGATTCAAGGCGTTTGGCAGCTAAAACTACCTGATTCAAGGCACACACACAAACTATTCTCCCCAATGAAACATCCAGTCTATCCCTGTCTGATTCCATATTAAGTATTTGAGCGTAAATCTTCAGAAAAAAGTGAATGGGTACAAGAATTTATCAGTGAAAGGATATATTTAACTTTCCATATGAGAGAATTTAGTCTTTAATTAACAAGAATGTACTTTAATCAATAAAAGACTCATTACCTCTGTCAGTCACTGTGGATCAAAGATGGCTGGCTTTGTTGTAGCACTTCTAAGGCAGAGGTGTGTGTCTCCTCTGCCACCACTGAACCACAGGATCTCAGGACTGTCAGCTATCCATGGGCGGCTGAGGCAGAGGTGTGCGTCGCCTCCCCTGCTGCCACTGGGCTGGGGAATCTCAGGGCTTTCACCTGTCACAATCTCTTTCTGAAAATAAATACATACATAAATAAATAAATAAATAAATAAATAAAAAGGTCATGTCTCTATTTTGTACGGGTGACTCAAGAAAATGATAATTCCTTATAATTAAGTCTACAAGTGTTGATGACACAGCCTTAACACAAAGTACACAGTTTTTGTGTTATCCTTTCAATGAGGCAAGGAAGTGTACAGGTCCATACAATTAAATCTGAACCGCAATCAACACAAAAGATTTCAGCGCCAGCCTACACACCCACACGGCACCCCACATAGGCCTACCTTCCTGCCTACTACCTGCTTCATCCAACATGCTACACATCAAATAGCACTTCCACGGTGTACTGAGGTTGTGACACATTTATTGTCCACATATATATATCACAACACACTAATACACAAATATATATCACAACAGAACAGTGA
>NW_026973674.1:32500-42500 GCF_035594125.1 Scylla paramamosain | reverse complement strand
TTTGTATATTTGGTGGTGAGGTTTTTTGTATCACCCTGTATTAGTTTGTAAGTTTAAAAATATTATCACGGGTTTCTTAATTAAGTTTTCTCTAAGTTTACTACAATGAATAATAATAATAATAATAATAATAATAATAATAATAATAATAATAATAATAATAATAACAATTTAAAGTTACCATTATTATTATTATTATTATTATTATTATTATTATTATTATTATTATCATTTACATAAGCTAAGTTTGTTCGTTTGTTTGTTCATTTTAAGGATCTATTTTTCCTCTGTGTGCTCAAAATATTTCCTCCTTTCTGTTTGTAATTCAAGGAAAGAAAATACAACAATTACATTTTTTTTTGGGTAAATATGTACAAAAAAAAAAGATAAGATTTTTTTCTTTCACAAAATGCAAGAAAATAATTAAAGGAAATATTGTTTTTTTTTGCTTTTGTTTTGTTTATTTATTTGTTTATTTTTTTTGTCTTTGGTGTATATAAAGATTTGGAAAAATATATATTGTGTTTCTTTTTTCTTTTCTTTCATTTTTATTTCTATATTTATTTATTTGTTTTATTTATTTTCAATTGCATTTATCATTTCATTTTTATTTTTTTGTTTATTTTTATTATCTATGCTAGAGAGAGAGAGAGAGAGAGAGAGAGAGAGAGAGAGAGAGAGAGAGAGAGAGAGAGAGAGAGAGAGAGAGAGAGAGAGAGAGAGAGAGAGAGAGAGAATTTGTGTGTGTGTGTGTATTTGTGTGTAAGGCTATATTTGCATGTAGACTTTTGAATACACACACACACACACACACACACACACACACACACACACACACACACACACACACACACACACACAGACAGACAGACAGACAGACAGACAGACAGACAGACAGACAGACAGAGAGAGAGATAAACACACACACACACACACACACACACACACACACACACACACACACATACATAGATGGATAGACAGACAGACAGACAGACAGACATATAGATTCACACACACACACACACACACACACACACACACACACACACACACACACACACTTTCTCCCCACCTTTCAATATCTTTAGAATTCTATCTTTCTCTCTAACAGATAGCAGCTTCTCTCCTTGTCTCTCCACCTAAAGCAGTGTAAGTATGTATGTACGTGTGTGTGTGTGTGTGTGTGTGTGTGTGTGTGTGTGTGTGTGTGTGTGTGTGTGTACGCGGGCACTCCATTGCTACTGCTTTTTATGTGTGTGTGTGTATGTGTGTGTGTGTGTGTGTGTGTACTAGCTCTGCAGTGTGTATCTCAGTAAAACGCACATGTACGTATTCGCTTTAGTTATGTGTGTGCGCGCGCGCATGTGTGTGTGTGTGTGTGTACATAAGAAACGTACACCAAAAACATACATACATGCCTGCTTCCCCTGTTCTGCTATGTACGTATTTGCTTCATGTCTGTGTGTTTGTGTACATATGTGTGTGTATGTGTGTGTGTGCGTATGGCTGTATGTACGTACTTAAAATGCATGCCCGCAAAGCCTCCCACACACACACGCACACACACGCACACAGACACGCGCACACAACCACGCACACATGCTTAATGTTTGTGTGTGTGTGTGTGTGTGTATATTTCAGGACTGCTGCTGTGTGAAGGCTGGCTGGCGACCGAGCTGTGGGGAGGAGGAGGAAGAGGAGGAGGAGGAGGAAAAGGAGGAGGAGGAGGAGGAGGAGGAGGAGGAGGAGGAGGAGGAGGAGGAGGAGGAGGAGGAGGAGGAGGAGGAGGAGGACGGGAGAGTGATGGAGGAGGAGGAGGAGGAGGAGGAGGAGGAGGAGGAGGAGGAGGAGGAGGAGGAGGAGGAGGAGGAGGAGGAGGAGGAGGAGAGAGTGATGGAGGAGGAGGAGGAGGGGGTGGAGGGGGGTGGAGGCCCTACCCACTCGTGTCCGAAGTGTGGGCGTTCCTACACACTTCGATCAAATTTATCAAGACACATGAGACTGGAGTGTGGCGTGGAGAGAAAGATACAGGTAAGGGCACACCTAGGCCTAATTAGAGGACACACATAGGCCTAAATAGTAAAGACATACCTGGTAAGGACACACCTAGGCCTAATTGGAGGACACACATAGGCCTAATTAGTATAGACATACCTAGTCAGGACACACCTAGGCCCAATTAGTAAAGGAACACCTAAGCCTAATTAGAGGACACACATAGACCTAATTAGTATAGACATACCTAGTCAGGATACACCTAGGCCTAATTAGTAAGAGCACTCCTAGGCCTAATTACTAAGTATACACCTTGCCCTAATTAATATGGACACACTTAGGCTTATTTATTTAGGACACACCTAGGCCTAATTAAGACAGGAAGTGGAATAAATTAAGACATTCCTAATTAGCATAGGAAGTGAAATTAATGAGGACAGCTAGGCCTAATTAAGACAAAATGGAGTTAATGAACACACCTAGGCCTAATTAAGACAGGAATTGGAATTAATGAACACAACTAGGCCTAATTAAGATAGGAATTGAAATTAAGGAACACACCTAGGCCTAATTAAGACAGGAATTGGAATTAATGAAGATATCTAGGCCTAATTAAGACAGGAATTGAAATTAATGAGGATAGCTAGGCCTAATTAAGACAGGAAGTGGAATTAATGAACACACCTAGGCCTAATTAAGACAGGAATTGGAATTAATAAACACACCTAGGCCTAATTAAGACAGGAATTGGAATTAATGAAGATAGCTAGGCCTAATTAAGACAGGAAGTAGAATTAATGAACACTCTCTCTCTCTCTCTCTCTCTCTCTCTCTCTCTGTGCATGTAATCCTAATATCAAGGTAACTAAAAAAGATACACAGATGGAGATAAGAACAGAAATAATGCATAATAGGCCTAATAATAAGTTTTTTTTTGTTTTTTTTTACCGCCTATTCAAATAAGGCATAACCACCACCACCACCACCACCACCACCACCCTCACATAACTCAATATTTACGCTTTGTTACACCTCAACACCTACATACATACGAACACACATACTTAGTGATACATAAATACCTAATATGAACCTGTATAACTATTGCTTACTGTCTATTCCAGCGTCACCCCCACCACTAGCACCGCGGACGCCACCACCTTCACTACGCCGTTCACAAAATGTAAACAAACACACTTAGGGACCACGAGTGTAAATAATTATTATGATAAAATTTCTCATACCAAATTTTATGTATATTTTTTTTTCTTTCTAAACGTGGTGAAAATTTCTTATACTGTTAGGCTCATTATTAATAGTAGTAGTAGTAGTAGTAGTAGTAGTAGTAGTAATAATATAATAATAATAATAATAATAATAATAATAATAATAATAATAATAATGATGATGATGATGATGATGATGATGATGATGATGATGATGATGATAATAATGATAATAATTAGTAGTTGTAGTAGTAGTAATAGTAGTAGTAGTAGTAGTAGTAGTAGTAGTAGTAATATAATAATAATATTAATAATAATAATAATAATAATAATAATAATAATAATAATAATGATGATGATGATGATGATGATGATGCAGCAGCAGCAGCAGCAGCAGCAGCAGCAACAACAGGTCTGCAGCAGCAGCAGCAGCAGCAGCAGCAGCAGCAGCAGCAACAGCAGCAGCAGCAGCAGCAGCAGGTCTGCAGCAGCAGCAGCAGCAGCAGCAGCAGGTCTGCAGCAGCAGCAGCAGCAGCAGCAGCAGGTCTGCAGCAGCAGCAGCAGCAGCAGCAGCAGGTCTGCAGCAGCAGCAGCAGCAGCAGCAGGTCTGCAGCAGCAGCAGCAGCAGCAGCAGCAGCAGCAGCAGCAGCAGGTCTGCAGCAGCAGCAGCAGCAGCAGCAGGTCTGCAGCAGCAGCAGCAGGTCTGCAGCAGCAGCAGCAGCAGCAGCAGCAGCAGCAGGTCTGCAGCAGCAGCAGCAGCAGCAGCAGCAGCAGCAGCAGCAGCAGGTCTGCAGCAGCAGCAGCAGCAGCAGCAGCAGCAGGTCTGCAGCAGCAGCAGGTCTGCAGCAGCAGCAGCAGCAGCAGCAGCAGCAGCAGGTCTGCAGCAGCAGCAGCAGCAGCAGCAGCAGCAGGTCTGCAGCAGCAGCAGCAGCAGGTCTGCAGCAGCAGCAGCAGCAGGTCTGCAGCAGCAGCAGCACCAGCAGCAGCAGCAGCAGCAGCAGGTCTGCAGCAGCAGCAGCAGCAGCAGGTCTGCAGCAGCAGCAGCAGCAGCAGCAGGTCTGCAGCAGCAGCAGCAGCAGGAGCAGCAGCAACAGCAGCAGCAGCAGCAGCAGCAGCAGGTCTGCAGCAGCAGCAGCAGCAGCAGCAGCAGCAGCAGCAGCAGCAGCAGCAGCAGCAGCAGCAGGTCTGCAGCAGCAGCAGCAGCAGCAGCAGGTCTGCAGCAGCAGCAGCAGCAGCAGCAGGTCTGCAGCAGCAGCAGCAGCAGCAGCAGCAGGTCTGCAGCAGCAGCAGCAGCAGCAGCAGGTCTGCAGCAGCAGCAGCAGCAGCAGCAGCAGCAGCAGCAGCAGGTCTGCAGCAGCAGCAGCAGGTCTGCAGCAGCAGCAGCAGGTCTGCAGCAGCAGCAGCAGGTCTGCAGCAGCAGCAGCAGCAGCAGCAGCAGCAGGTCTGCAGCAGCAGCAGCAGCAGCAACAACAGCAGCAGCAGGTCTGCAGCAGCAGCAGCAGCAGCAGCAGCAGCAGCAGCAGCAGGTCTGCAGCAGCAGCAGCAGCAGCAGCAACAGCAGCAGCAGCAGGTCTGCAGCAGCAGCAGCAGCAGCAGCAGCAGGTCTGCAGCAGCAGCAGCAGCAGCAGCAGCAGGTCTGCAGCAGCAGCAGCAGCAGCAGCAGCAGGTCTGCAGCAGCAGCAGCAGGTCTGCAGCAGCAGCAGCAGCAGCAGCAGCAGCAGCAGCAGCAGCAGGTCTGCAGCAGCAGCAGCAGCAGCAGCAGCAGGTCTGCAGCAGCAGCAGCAGCAGGTCTGCAGCAGCAGCAGCAGCAGCAGCAGCAGCAGCAGCAGGTCTGCAGCAGCAGCAGCAGCAGCAGCAGCAGGTCTGCAGCAGCAGCAGCAGCAGCAGCAGCAGCAGGGCTGCAGCAGCAGCAGCAGCAGCAGCAGCAGCAGCAGCAGCAGCAGCAGCAGCAGCAGCAGCAGCAGCAGCAGCAGGTCTGCAGCAGCAGCAGCAGCAGCAGCAGGTCTGCAGCAGCAGCAGCAGCAGCAGCAGGTCTGCAGCAGCAGCAGCAGCAGCAGCAGCAGCAGCAGGTCTGCAGCAGCAGAGAGAGAGAGAGAGAGAGAGAGAGAGAGAGAGAGAGAGAGAGAGAGAGAGAGAGAGAGAGAGAGAGAGAGAGAGAGAGAGAGAGAGAGAGAGAGAGAGAGAGAGAGAGAGAGAGAGAGAGAGAGAGAGTGTGTAATGGTGAATACTTTTTGCATGATGATGATGTGAGAAATACAGTGTTATGTGTTTGAGGTTGGTGTCGAGGAAAGGGTATTGAGGTGTAGTGAATGCCTTGTTCAAGGAATATCCATACCTTGCAGATCCTGTAAGTAATTTAGTATTGTATTGATTGGAACATAGCTTTTTATAGATCCCACATGAACACATCGATTTTAATTGTTTTCAAAATCTTTTAAATTTCAGAAATGGTAGAGGCAGTCCTTGAGGAACAAGATGAAGCTTTTCAGATTGCCCTTAACATCAAGCTGGTGCATTAACGAAAAATTTGGTTCTCCAGGGATGAAACCAGCTCACAAACCAGATGAGGATGGAGAGGTCATCCAACTTCATTTCAATATACTAAAACAAGAGATGAGGAAAGCTACTCCAGCTATGCCGGAGAAAGATGGAGAGAAGCTTCACTTATAGACACAAAAGGAGGTATAATCCTGAGGTATCTGTGGCACAAATTTTTGAAGAAATTCCAACTCTACGATACAAAAACTTTGTGAGTACAGGACCTACTTCTCTTCATTTGTTGTTTTTTTTAACACAGTTTACTTCAGCTTTGTTTTGATGCTGACCATTGATACATTTTGAATAAAGTACCAGTCACAATTTTTATTTTTTTCAAATAATGATTTTTGAAATAATCATTCATATAATATTTTAGTGATTTTAATGACATGCACTAATAACATATTAACGTTTTCAGCTAGCAATTGAGGCTAAGTCATTGAATGTGGCTTCCCCAGGTGAAATGTGGGATAAATTACATGGATCCATCATTCACTTGATGAAATTTTCAAAACCAAGGTCTAAAAACTATCACCAGTTTCACAGCAGATATCTAGAAAATTTGGACAGCACTCTGAAAGGGCAAGAAAGGAAAGGTACAGGATAGAAGAGCAATAAGAGGCATAGGCTATGCATCTTATTCATGTGTTTTTACTGAAAATCACGCCTCTTATTTCACTTATAATTCACCTTATGACTACTGCATTATTTATGGTTTTGTGTATTATTCACAACATGGATTACTATTTGCTGTCCAGCTGATTCCATCGCTCTTCACAGAAGACGAGGAAACGCTGATGATGGATACCAATGAACTAAGTTTAATTTGTGTCTCTACTATATAATTAAGACGGAAAAAATGTCAAAATTTTGCTTCTACATTGTGGGAGAGACTTAAGGCCTCAAAATTTATATTTGAGTATTAATGACAGTTAATTATAATGGAAAGACAGACAGCAACAGCCATAATGGACCAAAAAAGTAGATTGTATGCATATTGTATATCTAACTACGTGATGAAAACAAGGATGGCACAGGTTAACAGTTAAATTTGACAACTATTCCTTAACTTTCTCCAGATGATCAAGTCTCCAACTCCCACTTTGGTGATGACGGCAAAGTCATTTCAAATCTTCATCAACGGGGAGAAAGTTCTCAACAACAACATAACAAAGTTCAGTGAAGCCTTAGAAGCGCTTTACTATTATTTTTCAGTATTTGCAATAGAGTACCAAAAAGAAATAAAAAACACAATGTTTTTTAGAAAAAATAATATTTAAAGGAAGTACAAAGGTGCTGTCTACTGTAATGTCATGGGCCAAAAAAACTTGAACAGCTTAAATAAAGAGGTAAGCTATGCAGTGTTAAAAACGTGACCTGTTCTGTGTTAGTAGGGAGGCAACAACTGACGGCAAAAATGTGTCTTTAAGATTTTTTTTTTTTTTTCCGAGCCGGCAAGCCTCAAAATCAGTTATTTGCAAAAGGCTTCAAGTATTTCATGTATATGGCCTGCCCTGCACACACTGACATCAGAACAGTGTAAGCCATCTTTATAAAACATTTAAAGCTAGGAGGAGTTATTGTATGGATATATTGGTTTACTTTGTATTCTGTAAATTTTCATGTAATATTTTAAGATGTATATAATAATGATTAGAGTCAGTATATGCCTGGGAGAACCATCAGGGATGGTGGTGGCGGGTGGGTCAAGACAATGTGCACCCTGGTTTATGCTCCCATTCATACCAAATTATATTTAGTAATTATTGTATGTACATAATTTATTGTGTGGAATGGTCATTATTCTGTAAATTTTTGTTATATTCTATGATGCATATGATTACATGTATAATTCAAATAATGAGAGGCACTGAATTCCCCCAGAATAATTTTTCATTTTTCTCATTAGGAAGGGTAAATTAAGTACACCAGAGGTAAATCAGCCTAAAATTTTACCTCACACAAAGGGTGAATAAGACAAACATTGGTAAAATCAGCATATGGTTTTACCTTAGAAAGTATAAATTATAGATTCCCAAAGGGTAACTAAGCACATCATATCACCTCATAAAACAGGTACATGAGTATATGATTTCACCAACAGAGGGGTAAATTGGTTACACATAGGGATAAAACTGTGCACGAGAGCAGGTTAAGTCGCTGCCCACATAAACGCAGCATCCAGCTTTGGATTGAAAAATGAGATAGAGAAAGTAGGAAGGAACAGAAAAGGGCCTACTGTCAGTTGCCTCAGACACCTGAGTTTATGTGAGGAAAAGAAGATGAGGTTTAGAAGAGGAGAGGTGGTGTTCTACAGATTGAAAATTACAATGTTAGTAAGCATGATAGAATAGTCTGACTTGGAGGAGAGATGGAGGAAAGATCAAAGAAGGTTCAAGCGGAAGGAGAAACGTGGAGGTAACTTGTGGAAGGAGATATGGAGGAAAGAAGAAACACTGGTGGAGAGAAAAATTTAGTCAGCTTACCAGTAGTAGGGTCAGTAATGCTGGAATAGGTCATGGAATGGTTGACCTCAGATTTCATGTCATTGGTGGAGGCAGGGGCGGCCTCTAACCCCCTCCCCCTCCTCCTCCTCCTCCTCCTCCAGGCTGCTCCTTCCCCCTCCTCTTCTCTGTCTCCTGTGGGGGTAGAGATAATGATGGTGATTATAAGGACTAGGAGGAAGTAGAACAACATCAACAACAACAGCAACAACAACAACAACAACAACAACAACACACTTATAACTTACCGTCTAAGGAAGAACAGTGTTGCCACAAACATTAGACACAAAATTAACCCAAACACCAGGCCAACATAGAGGCCAGTGTTGGTAGCAGTGGTAGTAGTAGCAGTAATAGTAGTAGTAGTAGTAGAGGTCCAGGATAGTGTAGGTGCTGTCATTGTCCTGGCCTGAAAAGTAGTAGTAGTAGTAGTAGTAGTAGTAGTAGTAGTAGTAGTAGTAGTAGTAGTAGTAGTAGTAGTAGTTGTTGTTGTTGTTGCAGTAGTAATATTGGTTGTTGTACTAGAAGCAAGAAGAAGAAAGAATTTCCCCAGCATTAGGAGGAGGAGGAGGAGGAGGAGGAGGAGGAGGAGGAGGAGGAGGAGGAGGAGAGGAGGAGAGAGAGAGAGAGAGAGAGAGAGAGAGAGAGAGAGAGAGAGAGAGAGAGAGAGAGAGAGAGAGAGAGAGAGAGAGAGAGAGAGAGAGAGAGAGAGAGAGAGAGAGAGATTAAGTACAACTGAGATACAACTACATAATACATTCAATTTTAAAGTACACACACACACACACACACACACACACACACACACACACACACACACACACACACACACACACACACACAAGTTATAGCATTAAGACAGATGACTATCCACAATAACCCTAACCTAACCTAACCTAACCTAACTGCCTCATAAATGTCTTATTTAATTGAAGTGACACAAGAATGGAAATTTTATAGGTGAGAAAAATTATAACTCATTAATACGTATTCATACTTCTGTTTCCTGACTACCACCACCATCACCACCACCACCTTCCCTAACTCACCCACCCTGTTCCTAACTTTCTCACTGTTCTTAACTCATTCAACCAGTTTGTAAAATTATTTTTTTCCTAACTTATCCCATTCCTAACTTGCATATCCCATTCCTAACTTACATATCCCATTCCTAACTTAAATATACCATTCCTAACTTGCATATTTCATTCCTAACTTACATATCCCATTCCTAAACTACATATCCCATTCCTAACTTACATATCCCATTCCTAACTTAAATATACCATTCCTAACTTGCATATTTCATTCCTAACTTACATATCCCATTCCTAAACTACATATCACATTCCTAACTTAAATATCCCATTACTAATTTACATACCCCATTCCTAATTTATCCCATTCCTAACTTAAATGTCCCATTCCTAATTTATCCCATTCCTAACTTGCATGTCCTTCCTCTTACCCACTCTGTTCCTAACTTATATATTACATTGACTTTTCCACATTTATAGATTACCCATTTCATTCCACACCGTTCCTAACTTATTTACTCCTCCCATTCTTAACTTAAATACACTCACCACTATATTTCTAACTTAATAATCCTTCTCATAAATTACCCATTCCATTCCTAACTTGCTTACAAATCCCTTTCCTAACCTACTTATTCACCTTAATCCTGCCTAACCAACACTACTCCTAACTGACTTATCTATCCCATTCACAATT
>NW_026973674.1:20000-22500 GCF_035594125.1 Scylla paramamosain | reverse complement strand
GTGTGTGTGTGTGTGTGTGTGTGTGTGTGTTTTATGAGAGAGAGAGAGAGAGAGAGAGAGAGAGAGAGAGAGAGAGAGAGAGAGAGAGAGAGAATGTGTGTGTGTGTGTGTGTGTGTGTGTGTGTGTGTGTGTGTGTGTGTGTGTGTGTGTGTGTGTGTGTGTGTGTGTGTGTGTGTTTTATGAGAGAGAGAGAGAGAGAGAGAGAGAGATGTGTGTGTGTTGTGTGTGTGTGTGTGTGTGTGTGTGTGTGTGTGTGTGTGTGTGTGTGTGTGTGTGTGTGTGTGTGTGTGTGTTTTATGAGAGAGAGAGAGAGAGAGAGAGAGAGAGAGAGAGAGAGAGAGAGAGAGAGAGAGAGAGAGAGAGAGAGAGAGAGAGAGAGAGAGAGAGAGAATGTGTGTGTGTGTGTGTGTGTGTGTGTGTGTGTGTGTGTGTGTGTGTGTGTGTTTTATGAGAGAGAGAGAGAGAGAGAGAGAGAGAGAGAGAGAGAATGTGTGTGTGTGTGTGTGTGTGTGTTTTATGAGAGAGAGAGAGAGAGAGAGAGAGAGAGAGAGAGAGAGAGAGAGAGAGAGAGAGAGAGAGAGAGAGAGAGAGAGAGAGAGAGAGAGAGAGAGAGAGAGAGAGAGAGAGAGAGAGAGAGAGAGAGAGAGAGAGAGAGAGAGAGAGAGAGAGAGAGAATGTGTGTGTGTGTGTGTGTGTGTGTGTGTGTGTGTGTGTGTGTGTGTGTGTTTTATGAGAGAGAGAGAGAGAGAGAGAGAGAGAGAGAGAGAGAGAGAGAGAGAGAGAGAGAGAGAGAGAGAGAGAGAGAGAGAGAGAGAGAGAGAGAGAGAGAGAGAGAGAGAGAGAGAGAGAGAGAGAGAGAGAGAGAGAGAGAGATGTGTGTGTGTGTGTGTGTGTGTGTGTGTGTGTGTGTGTGTGTGTGTGTGTGTGTGTGTGTGTGTGTGTGTTTTATGAGAGAGAGAGAGAGAGAGAGAGAGAGAGAGAGAGAGAGAGAGAGAGAGAGAGAGAGAGAGAGAGAGAGAGAGAGAGAGAGAGAGAGAGAGAGAGAGAATGTGTGTGTGTGTGTGTGTGTGTGTGTGTGTGTGTGTGTGTGTGTGTGTGTGTGTGTGTGTGTGTGTGTGTGTTTTATAGAGAGAGAGAGAGAGAGAGAGAGAGAGAGAGAGAGAGAGAGAGAGAGAGAGAGAGAGAGAGAGAGAGAGAGAGAGAGAGAGAATGTGTGTGTGTGTGTGTGTGTGTGTGTGTGTGTGTGTGTGTGTGTGTGTGTGTGTGTGTGTGTGTTTTATGAGAGAGAGAGAGAGAGAGAGAGAGAGAGAGAGAGAGAGAGAGAGAGAGAGAGAGAGAGAGAGAGAGAGAGAGAGAGAGAGAGAGAGAGAGAGAGAGAGAGAGAGAGAGAGAGAGAGAGAGAGAGAGAGAGAGAGAGAGAGAGAGAGAGAGAGAGAGAGAGAGAGAGAGAGAGAGAGAGAGAGAGAGAGAGAGAGAGAGAGAGAGAGAGAGAGAGAATGTGTGTGTGTGTGTGTGTGTGTGTGTGTGTGTGTGTGTGTGTGTGTGTGTGTGTGTGTGTGTGTGTGTGTGTGTGTGTGTGTGTGTGTGTGTGTGTGTGTGTGTGTGTGTGTGTGTGTGTGTTTTATGAGAGAGAGAGAGAGAGAGAGAGAGAGAGAGAGAGAGAGAGAGAGAGAGAGAGAGAGAGAGAGAGAGAGAGAGAGAGAGAGAGAGAGAGAGTGTGTGTGTGTGTGTGTGTGTGTGTGTGTGTGTGTGTGTGTGTGTGTGTGTGTGTTTTATGAGAGAGAGAGAGAGAGAGAGAGAGAGAGAGAGAGAGAGAGAGAGAGAGAGAGAGAGAGAGAGAGAATGTGTGTGTGTGTGTGTGTGTGTGTGTGTGTGTGTGTGTGTGTGTGTGTGTGTGTGTGTGTGTGTGTGTGTGTGTGTGTGTGTTTTATAGAGAGAGAGAGAGAGAGAGAGAGAGAGAGAGAGAGAGAGAGAGAGAGAGAGAGAGAGAGAGAGAGAGAGAGAGAGAGAGAGAGAGAGAGAGAGAGAGAGAGAGAGAGAGAGAGAGAGAGAGAGAGAGAGAGAGATGTGTGTGTGTGTGTGTGTGTGTGTGTGTGTGTGTGTGTGTGTGTGTGTGTGTGTGTGTGTGTTTTATGAGAGAGAGAGAGAGAGAGAGAGAGAGAGAGAGAGAGAGAGAGAGAGAGAGAGAGAGAGAGAGAGAGAGAATGTGTGTGTGTGTGTGTGTGTGTGTGTGTGTGTGTGTGTGTGTGTGTGTGTGTGTGTGTGTGTGTGTGTGTGTTTTATGAGAGAGAGAGAGAGAGAGAGAGAGAGAGAGAGAGAGAGAGAGAGAGAGAGAGAGAGAGAGAGAGAGAGAGAGAGAGAGAGAGAATGTGTGTGTGTGTGTGTGTGTGTGTGTGTGTGTGTGTGTGTGTGTGTGTGTGTGTGTGTGTGTGTGTGTGTGTGTGTGTGTGTGTTTTATGAGAGAGAGAGAGAGAGAGAGAGAGAGAGAGAGAGAGAGAG
>NW_026973673.1:1887500-1900311 GCF_035594125.1 Scylla paramamosain | reverse complement strand
GTCTTTCTCTTGTTTCCTCCTCCCCACTGTTCTCCTTCTATTTCTTGGTCTTTCATCGTCACGTTCACTCATTTTCATTTCTATAAATAAACAAAATAACAATAACTTGCTACCTATATTTTAAAACGATCTCCATCTTGCTCCCTCCCTCCCTGCCTCCCTCCCTCCCCGCTCAGCTGTTCAGTGACGACGTCTGCTCACACCGAGTCGCGCAGAGCAGGCTAACCACCTCACTAACTCGTTAACTCTTTCCTTTTCATTATTTCACCCGATCTTTCAACTTGCTTCTTCAAGTGTTTCAGTGTTTCAGTGCTTCAGACGTGTGCATAAATCACTGTTACATGTACTGCTGTATCTCGGATGTATCTTGAAGGGGGTGACAGCAGTGAGAGGGAGGAGGGGGCAGGAAGAGGGAAAGGTGAAGGAGGAGGCGTGTTGCAAGGGTCGTGATGCCAGGGACGTGGTGAAGCTGAGCAGGAATCAGTCACCAAGTGTGAGACGATGAGCACTAAGGCCTGTACTCTCAAACATTTCTGCGCCGCACCTCCACTACACTTAAAAGGCTCTAGTTGAAATCATTCGTATTTTTATATATATATATATTTATTTTTTTTTACGGCTCTAGTGACAGGCTAAAAATATTTCAACATTATGAAGAGGAGAAACACTCTTGAGCATGGTTTATTGTTATGAGAATACTGTTAATACTTATCCCTCGGGTTAACAAGCGAGGAGACAAGGGAAGGCAAGGTGTGGAATCCCTGGTGTCTCAGTGTTCCTGCCTGCCTGAGTGAGGGATGTCACGCACCACCCACTGAGAACACCACCTTAGTTTTTTCCTCGCACCATTTAATTTAACTACTATTTGGGGATTTGTACCTTCAGTGGGCCTTTCTCAGCCTTGTTATTACCCTGCGCCAGAGAAGTGGTTCAAATTTTCTTGCGTGGCACAGCAACACCTAATGTCATACGTCAAAAAAAAAAAAAAAAAAAAAAAATATAAAATATATATATATATATATATATATATATATATATATATATATATATATATATATATATATATATATATATATATATAATTGCATAGAAATACTAGTAATGTTAAAATAAAAGGAAAAGTAACAAATAAAATATAGTTAAAGTTTTAAGACATCAAGAAATTAAATCTAGAAAAATTACAAATTAAGTGGTCTGGGATATGAATGTACTAATTACAAGTCATTAATGAAAGGACAGTAAGGAGGAGGTGAGCGGTGAGGCCACGCGTACAAGTACCATATGCTCCAAAACTTTGCAGTAATGGGGAGAAGTTAAACGTTTTTCAAGGTCATAACTTACAGAGCTCCTCTTGAACAAAAAAAAAAAAAAAAATTGCAGACAGAGCGAGACAACACGTGTCTGACACTGCGTGCTTTCCTTACTCTTGTGTTGGCTTACCAATTGTCACTAACTGTCATCACTCATTGTAATTTTTTTTCCTGTTATGCTCGTCTTCAGCTCTCTCTCTCTCTCTCTCTCTCTCTCTCTCTCTCTCTCTCTCTCTCTCTCTCTCTCTCTCTCTCTCTCTCTCTCTCTCTCTCCTTTTCATCTTCAGAAAGTAAAAATACGTGAAGAGCGAGAGGCGGAGGAAAGGTTGGTGTTTACGAGAGAGAGAGAGAGAGAGAGAGAGAGAGAGAGAGAGAGAGAGAGAGAGAGAGAGAGAGAGAGAGATACGGGACGAAGATGATATAAAAGAAAATGTAATAGAAGAGTAAGAGACGAAAAGAGAAAGAAGACTTACATTTACGAGGAGATATTACGATAATACGACATAGGAAGATGTGGCCGCTTAGTTACCTGGTGCAGTCATTTTCCGTCTGGTTTTCTTTACGCGAGTCAAGTCATTCCTGTGCTGTCTAATGGTTCACTTGCTTCATTGACGCTGCGAGAAATCTGCTGGCGGTGGAGAGGTTAGGCTTTATGGGGAAATACTAGTATGTTGTGTGTGTGTGTGTGTGATGTTGTTAGTGATATCTGGAGATTTACACGTCCAGCGCTCATCTGTCTACTAGTGAGCCTGGTGGGTGCGTGGCATCCCTCACCCTGGGACACGGATTCCTACAGTTCACCTTCCCCAGGTTCATCATTTATCCGGGTTGGGACAGTTCCTATCTAACTAACTGTTTTTTTTTTTTTTAATCTGACTTCATTCATCATCCATTATTTCTTGTCCCATCCTGATTACTGACCCTGAGAATTTTGCTTAGGTCACCCTTGTTTAGTTCAGGAGAGATGGTTCACGCTTGCCTGGCGCCACAGTTCCTATCTAACTATTTTTTAATCTGACTTCATCATTCATCACCTATTATTTCTTGTCCCATCCTGATTGACTGACCCTGAGAATTTTGCTTAGGTCACCCTTGTTTAGTTAGAGGAGAGATGGTTCACGCTTGCCTGGCGCCACGTCAAGGTGGAGATTGATTGATTAAATGATCCGGCTTGCCACTGTTTGCTGTTCCCATGCATATCATTCATCAAGATTTCCACAATTAAATTCCGCAGGCTTACACATTTATCTACCTGAAGGAACAATGAAGGGGGTGGATGATGATGATGAGAGAGAGAGAGAGAGAGAGAGAGAGAGAGAGAGAGAGAGAGAGAGAGAGAGAGAGAGAGAGAGAGAGAATTTTGTCAATCTTTAAAGTCAATGTCTTGCTCTCTCTCTCTCTCTCTCTCTCTCTCTCTCTCTCTCTCTCTCTACTTAATTCCCAGAGCGCGTTATGGTTTCCCAAAATTTGTTGAATTCTTCCCCAAAATTTACCGCCACATTTAACGTTGCTAATTTGCCGCCGGGGAAAAAGGAAAAAAAGTTTATTTGTTTATTTTCCTCCAAAGTTTCCTTTTTTTTTCTTTTTCCTCCTTCCTCCTCCTCCTCCTGCTTCTGTTTTCCTTTCTTTCTTTCCTTCTTTCTTTAATGTTTTCTTTCACTTTTCTTTTTTACTTTCTTTGCTTTTTTGTTATTTTATTTTTGTGTTTTTCCTTTTGTGTTTCGTTCGTGTGTTCGTATTTTATTTATTTATTTATTTTTTGGTGTGTGCATCATTGTTTTCATTTTATTGTAATCTCTCTCTCTCTCTCTCTCTCTCTCTCTCTCTCTCTCTCTCTCTCTCTCTCTCTCTCTCTCTCTCTCTCTCTCTCTCTCTCTCTCTCTCGCCACCTCCAGCATCCTTCTCCCCCCATTCCTCGTCTCTCCTTCTGACACGCCCAAACTAGCTCAGTGTTGCCTGTCTAGCCTTGGCCCACACCGCTGTACATGTGTTGTGCCTGTGATGTGTTCCTGATATTCCGCTTCGTCTCTCTTTGATAAAGTCGCATCGTTTTTCATTTCAGCCACTTTTCGTTATAATCGCAGTCTTTGTCAAAATGAAGCTTTCCTGACGTGAATTTTAGTGTAATACTGTGATGGGAAGACACGGCTTGTTAGTCTCTCTCTCTCTCTCTCTCTCTCTCTCTCTCTCTCTCTCTCTCTCTCTCTCTCTCTCTCTCTCTCCTGAATGTTTAATAAAATTTCATAGTTTTAATTTATTTTTTACTTCTCATTTGGTGGAGTTTGTTAGTTTTTTTCTCTTAACATTTAATTGACTTTACATTTCATAATTTTAGGTGCTTTCTTAATTAACGCTTCTCATTATCTTCTTCTTCTACTTCTTCTTCAACGTGCTTAGTCTTCTGCTCCTTCCTCAGTCGCACCCATTACAAAGAGGTCTCCCTTCACTGCATCCCCTTCTCTCACTTCCTTCCCATCATTTTAATCCCTGAATTTATCTAATGTTCTCTTAAAGCTTCATAATAACTTTTTTTTTTTCAAGCTTTGTAATTGTTTTCATTTTCATATATTTTCCTTCCTTCCTTTTCTCTCTATCTTTCTGCCTTTCTTATTTGTTGTCTTATGTTTTACGTTTTCTTTTTTTTTATGAATATTATTGTAAATTAATATGCTGTTTTGAAGTTGTCCTTTTACATTCCTCCTCCTCCTCCTCCTCCTCTTCCTCCTCCTCCTCTTCTTCCTCCTCTTTTTCTTTACATCCTCAGTCCTTACTCAACTTATCACCTCCTCCTCTTTCTCCTCCTCCTCCTCCTCCTCCTCCTCCTCCTCCTCCTCCTCCTCCTCCTCCTCCTCCTCCTCCTCAGTTCCTTCCCCTAACCCTCCTCCTCCTCTTTTTCTTGACATCGTCAAATTCAACCGCCCTAACGTCCCCCTAACGGTCTTTAACGGCCCTAACGGTCTCCGGCTTTCAAGAAAATGAATTAATTTGAATCCAACCGCTGTGGTCTTAGAGAGAGAGAGAGAGAGAGAGAGAGAGAGAGAGAGAGAGAGAGAGAGAGAGAGAGAGAGAGAGAGAGAGAGAGAGAGAGAGAGAGATTGTTTAAAATTATCTACCAAAGTGGTTATTACACATTAGTCAAGTATACAAATATGACAAAATACCGGTGATATGTAATAATATAAATACAATACAATTGTGGAACACTGGTTTATAATAGATGCACCACAAAAATGCAAAGTTAACGTACATATACAAGTACACTTAAAACAAAAAAAACTAAACAAGATAAAACAAACCTAACTAAATATATTTTCGGTTAAAACAATTTTTTAAAGTCCAGCCTTAAAAGAGATTATAGATGTGTCCTGTGTGAGGGAGAGCGGGTAAAGATGTGTCCTGTGTGAGGGAGAGCGGGTATAGATGTGTCCTGTGTGAGGGAGAGCGGGTATAGATGTGTCCTGTGTGAGGGGAGAGCGGGTATAGATGTGTCCTGTGTGAGGGAGAGCGGGTATAGATGTGTCCTGTGTGAGGGAGAGTGGGAGAGAGTTCCACACTCTGGGTCCCAATATGACAGTGCGCCTATCAGCAGTGTGTGTGTAGGTGCGCGGTACAAGCAACCTGTGCCTGTGTCTTGTGACGCTACTGGTGATGGCTTGCCTGTTACATAGTGATAAAAAACATTTTAAATAAAACCCTCGTAAAATCTTAAATATTGTTGTAGCCACTTGTAAAACATGTTTGTGCTTTATTCGTAGCCATTGGAGTTCTTTATAAAATGGAGACACGTGATCATATTTCTTAACTCCACCTATGGCAACCCTTCCTGCAGCATTCTGTATTTTTTGCACACCAGACATTAATGCATCATTTGTAGTCCCCATATTCTAATACAACAGTTAATTAAGGTTAATACAAGGGCCTGTGTCACCATGATCCTGCTGTCCTTATCTGGGTTTTCACTAATTATACTTACATACATTAAAACACCCATCACTTTCCTTTTCAGCTCATTAATATGGACGTCAAAAAAGCAAGTAACTATCCAAGCAAACTCACAAGTTTTTCACGTGCCTGCTTGGATGTATTACATTTACATTAAAATTCACAGTCGTGTTTGGGGGAAGAGAGAGAGAGAGAGAGAGAGAGAGAGAGAGAGAGAGAGAGAGAGAGAGAGAGAGAGAGAGAGAGAGAGAGAGAGAGAGAGAGAGAGAGAGAGAGAGAGAGAGAGAGAGAGGATAATTAGGGATGCCTCGAGGCTGTAGCAACACTCCGTAATGGCTTCCTCTAGACCGCCATCTTTAATCTCTGTCTGCAAGGAGGAGGAGGAGGAGGAGGATGAGAATGAGGAGGAGGAGGAGGAGATGGAGGAGGAGGAGGAGGAGGAGGAGGAGGAGGAGGAGTAAGGTGGTGCTGTCGAGACGCGGCCTGGGAGAGAGGAGGGAAGGAGGGAGGAGAGGAAAGGAGAGAGAGGGAGGTATGGAGGAGGAGGGAGAGGAGAGATGGACGGGGGTAAGAAAGGGAGGGAAGAGAGGAGAGATGGAAGGAGTAGAGGGAGAGAGGGAGGAAGGAAAGAAGAGGAGGGAAGAAGGGAGGAAAGGTTTGATATCTATAAAAAAGAGAGAATGTTGTGGCCATTGTTAGGAGAGAGAGAGAGAGAGAGAGAGAGAGAGAGAGAGAGAGAGAGAGAGAGAGAGAGAGAGAGAGAGAGAGAACGACGTTTATTATAATGAGACGATTATCACTCATTCACTGTTTACCATCTCTCTCTCTCTCTCTCTCTCTCTCTCTCTCTCTCTCTCTCTCTCTCTCTCTCTCTCTCTCTCTCTCTCTCTCTCTCTCTCTCTCTCTCTCTCTCTCTCTCTCTCTCTCTCTCTCTCTCTCTCTCTCTCTCTCTCTCTCTCTCTCTCTCTTTATCACTATTATTATCTTCCTTAACTTACATAGAATATCATTGACTTCTATGTCATCTCTCTTCCTCCTCCTCCTCCTCCTCCTCCTCCTCCTCCTCCTCCTTCCTTTGTATATTCCTTTGTCTATTCCTCCTCTCACAGGGCTGGGAGTCAAGGGGCGTATCAAATGAGGACCACCACCAAAGAGCGAAAGGGAGGAGAAAAAGGAGGAGGAGGAGGGAAGGAGGATCGGGACTTTTGATGTTCCTCCGCTATTCTGCCTCTTCCTCCTCCTCCTCGTCTTCTTCCTTTCCTTTTTATTTTTCTCCTTGTTTTCGCCGCTCTCATCTTATTGTTTTCTTGTTTTCTTTTTCTCCTATTCCTTCTTCTCTTTTCATCTTTCTCGTTTCCTTTTCTCTCACTTGTCTGTTCTTTTTTTTCATTTAGTGCTTTTCAATCTCCAGTCCTCTTTTCTTCCTCTTTTTCTTCTCCTTTCTCATTTCTCCTCCTCCTCCTCCTCCTC
The DNA here is from genome assembly GCF_035594125.1 of Scylla paramamosain. Lineage (NCBI taxonomy): Eukaryota > Metazoa > Arthropoda > Malacostraca > Decapoda > Portunidae > Scylla > Scylla paramamosain. The sequence continues at coordinate 1,893,589 of NW_026973673.1, read as the reverse complement.
CTCCTCCTCCTTCTCCTCCTCCTCCTTCCTTCTTCTTCCTTCTTCTTCTTCTTCTTCTTCTTCTTCTTCTTCTTCTTCTTCTTCTTCTTCTTCTTCTTCTTCTTCTTCTTCTTCTTCTTCTTCTTCTTCTTCTTCTGATTGAATTTAATTGCTTTCTTTGTCTTCTTCAGTAACTTTATTTATGTATCTTTTGGGGTAAGTTCATTCTTCTTCTTCTTCTTCTTCTTCTTCTTCTTCTTCTTCTTCTTCTTCTTCTTCTGTGATTGAATTTAATTGCTTTCTTTGTCTTTCAGTAACTGTCCCTTGACTCTCTCTCTCTCTCTCTCCCTCTCTCTCTCTCTCTCTCTCTCTCTCTCTCTCTCTCTCTCTCTCTCTCTCTCTCTCTCTCTCTCTCTCTCTCTCTCTCTCTCTCTCTCTGTGTGTGTGTGTGTGTGTGTGTGTGTGTGTGTGTGTGTGTGTGTGTGTGTGTGTGTGTGTGTGTGTGTGTGAATTCACATCAATTTTCGTATTTTTGCATTATAATAAAATATTGTGATTTTCCTCACATTTTCACCATAAACTATTGGGAAAACATTCACTCATATAATATATTTTCCAATTCTCTCTATAATATTTTATTTGATTCATTGTGTCCATTAAACCCAAACATCATTTCTTCTTCTCTCTACATTACGCAAACTGCTTCCCTTCTCCCCTATACACCACCACCACCACCACCACCATCTGTCCGCCCTTCCTTCTCTCAGTCTATTCAAGGCCATCCCATCAAAACTTCTCTCGATTAACTTCTCTCTCAGGCTCCTTCCTTCTCTTCCTTCAGTCTATTTCTGAACATTCCAGGAAAAATGATCTCCTTTAACACACACACACACACACACACACACACACACACACACACACAAGCTCAGATCACTACCAGACCGCCCTAAGGAGACCTAACTAGTTTAGATAAGCTGAAATCACTATTGAACCACCTTAAGAAACCCAAACAAGCTCTAACAAGCCTGATAAGCCCAGATAAGCCAAAGCAAACCCAATAACCCTCGTAGCTAGCGTCACAGGGCTAAGGAGAGTTGTATGCAAAGATGTAACCCAACACAACCTTTTCTTTCCTTTTGTACATTTTTCCCTCACCACACCCTTTATCATAACCACACAAGCTCAAATCACTCTCCTAATAAGCCCAGACGAGCACACCGACTCTCGCAGCGTTCAAAGTACATAACCCTGATTTAATCCAACACCTAAGCCCTTTATCGTCTAGTATACCCATCTTTTTTACACCAAACCCTTTATCGTAACGACATAACCCCAAATCACTCTTCTGGACACCCTTAATAACACGTAATAAGCCCAATAACCCTCGCAGCGTAGCGTCGGGGGGCTAAGGAGTGTTACATGCAAAGTCCACAAGCTTGATTTAATCTTTGTTTACGCCCTGCCTAGCCGCGCCTGAGTCTCCGGCGGCTGTTTAAGGCTTAGTGTGGCAGCGTCTTGGAGCGAGGCGCACGTGGAGTGAAACATTGGCTAGTCAAACACAAAGCGGCGATATTTCAAGCCCGGCTACTCTCTTTTAACTGAGGGAGAGGAGGAGGAGGAGAAGCAGGAGGAAGAAGAGGAGGAGGAGAAGGAGGAGGAGGAGGACGAGTAGAGAAAAAGAGGCCTTGTTCGTCCTTTTATTTTGTAAAATGTTTTTAAAAGGAGAAATTGTGAGGCAAGGGCAATTATTGTGATGTATCTGACCTAGGGAGAGGAGGGAGAGGGAGACTGTGAAGGGAGCGAGGGAGAGGAAAGAGAGAGTTATGGTGGGAGGGAGAGAATTACTGGTGGGAAGGAGAAGCGAAGGGAGAGAGAGAGTCATGGGTGGGTAGGAAGAGAGAGAGAGAGAGAGAGAGAGAGAGAGAGAGAGAGAGAGAGAGAGAGAGAGAGAGAGAGAGAGAGAGAGAGAGAGAGAGAGAGAGAGGTACAATGACATGGTAGGTAGATTGTGAGACAGACAGCCTGAGAAAGTAATAGACAGAGTTGGAAATCGCTAAGTGTATGGTGTGTGCGATGTGGTCGAGGGTGGGAGGGCGCGGGAGGCGGGGCGGTGGGAGAGAGACTGATAAATGTAAATACGAGTAAGTGAATAGGATAAACTGGTGGAGATGATAGATAGAGGAGTCAACAAGTGAATGAAAGACACAGATGCAGATACGAGAAGGTGAATGAAGTAAATTGGTGAATAGATCAATAGATAAGGAGTCAGTAAGTGAAATAGATTAACTGGGTAAGAAGTCTGGATGGAGAAATGAATAGGGAATCAAATGAATAAATGCGTTAATACAAGGAGTAGGTAACATGGAAGCTTGATAGATTGATTAGCCAATTAGTGAATAAATAACTAAATACAAAAAGAAGGCAAGGTAAAAAATAATGAAACGTAAGTGATTCGAGTAAACAGACTGATGAATAACTATATTAATAAACAAACATAAGTGAATAAACTTTTTCTCAGGCAGCGTGGTGGGTGACTAGGTGAAGCTCGGTAGTCAGGCCATTAGAGTCCAGTTGAAAGAGAGCCTCAAAAGAAGACAAAGTAAATTAATGAATAGGGGATGAGAGGTGGAGACTGCTAGGGATGTTTTACTGAGGGACTGCCACGTGTAGGCCTGAAGGCTTCTTGCAGCTTCCCTTACGCCCTCAAAACGTGTTCATATACGAGTAGATGCGTAAACAGTTATATATTTGCTTTTAGTAGATACACATGACATATAAGTAAGAAAACAAATATTTTAACTAAAGTTGCGAAAATAATGAAGAACTATGATGATGAAGAAACTTTGTCATGAAAAAAAAGGAACAGAATGAATATCAACGGTTTTAAGGTAGTGGATAGTGATGGATAACAACACACACACACACACACACACACACACACACACACACACACACACACACACACACACACACATCACAAGAGGTAATAAAAAGAAGAAGAAAAACTGCAATAATAATAATAACAGTACTGGAGAATATCAGCATAATTTTGGATGGAGTGTTGCACGCAGCCTGCATGTTGAAGCGCCTTGGCCTCTCAGCAGGACTGTTTTCAAAGGCCACATAGATGATCAGTAGGATTCTCATCTCTAACTATTACAAGCTTGAACCCGTTATTTCTTATCCCATCTTGATTACTGACCTTGAGAATTTCGTTTGTTACCATTATTTACGTCACCAGTACCACAGAAAGACCTCATCAATCTCTTCTTAATCTTTTTTTGTCCTATCCTGACTACTGGTCTTGAGAATTTCGTTTGTTTACCGTTGATACATCGCCAGTACCACAGAAAGATCTCATCAATCTCCTCTTAATCTTCTTATCCTATCATGACTACTGACCTTGAGAATTTTGCTTACGTCACCCTTCTTGTATTCTCTGTGGCAATGAAAGACCTATCAGATCCCTCTTTAAACAGACGCCTCACTGGAGACAAGTGAAAGCGTAAATCTAACTTGATCAAGATTTAAGCCATTATTTCTCTATATAATCCTGAAGAAATCACTCTTAAAAATATAACATATACGTATATTTCATGAGAATCTCTCTAATGCATTAGAGAGAGAGAGAGAGAGAGAGAGAGAGAGAGAGAGAGAGAGAGAGAGAGAGAGAGAGAGAGAGAGAGAGAGAGAGTAAATTATTGGTGTTTATCATATTTTTTTCCCATCATGTGCATTAGGGTCGCCATTCAGTGAGAGAGAGAGAGAGAGAGAGAGAGAGAGAGAGAGAGAGAGAGAGAGAGAGAGAGAGAGAGAGAGAGAGAGAGAGAGTAAAGGAGGAGGCAGTAGACACCTGCCGAAACGATAATTACTCCCAGTGAGGTGTGCAGCACTGTTCAGGGGGTGCTGTGAACTTATCATTAAACCCAGCTGTGACCTCACTGAACGTTTCCCTTTGTGTCTCACAACACAAGGGGGCAGTCACAGCCTGCCCTCTAAAGACAACTCTCTTCCTCCACACAAAACTACAAGCACCTAATAACACACACACCCTTCACTCAAAAATTTTAAAATCATCATGGCGACTCCTACACCAGCCTCGGAGTCCTCATCTGGGGAGGGGACCATAAATGTCCCCAGGTCGGACTGCCTTTCTGTCGACTACCCTAAGTGTCTTGACACCCCCCTCAACTTTTTCTTCATTAACTTCTGCAAAATTCGCGGTCTAAGATCTAATTTTCAATCTGTAGAACACCACCTCTCCTCTTCTAAACCTCATCTTCTTTTCCTCACTGAAACTCAGGTGTCTGAGGCAACTGACAGTAGCCCCTTTTCTGTTCCCTCCTACTTTCTCTATCCTCATTTTCGATCCAAAGCTGGATGCTGCGTTTATGTGCGCAATGACTTAACCTGCTCTCGTGCCCACGCTCTTGAATCTTCCGAGTTTTCCACCATCTGGCTACGACTACAGAGTCACTCTCATACTAAATTTATCTGTGCTGTATACCTCTCACCTAACTCCTCTGATTATAAGAAATTCTTTGACTACTTAACTTCCAAAATGGAGCACATTCTGACCCTCTTCCCTTTTGCAGAGATCTCCATTCTTGGAGACTTCAATGTTCACCACCAGCTTTGGCTTTCCTCTCCCTTCACTGACCATCCTGGTGAACTAGCCTACAACTTTGCTATCCTCCATGACCTAGAGCAATTGGTGCAACATTCTTGACCTTTTCCTGACCTCTAATCCTTCTGCTTATGCTGTCACCCTTTCTTCTCCGTTGGGCTCCTCCGATCACAATCTCATATCTTTACCTTGTCCTATCGCTCCAATCCCTCCTCAGGATCCCCCTAAGCGAAGGTGCCTCTAGCGTTTTGCCTCTGCTAGTTGGGGGGACCTGAGGAGGTATTTTGCTGATTTTCCTTGGAATGACTACTGCTTCCGTGTCAGAGACCCGTCTTTGTGTGCTGAGCGCATAACAGAGGTGATAGTGTCTGGCATGGAGGCGTACATTCCTCACTCTTTTCTCGTCCTAAACCTTCTAAACCTTGGTTTAACACAGCTTGTTCTCGTGCTATACATGATAGAGAGGTGGCCCACAAAAGGTACTTAAGCCTTCCATCACCAGAATCTCATTGCACTTTATATTTTTGCCCAGAACCATGTTAAGTCTGTTCTCCAACTAGCCAAAAACTCCTTCATTAACAGAAAATGTCAAAACCTTTCAAGATCTAACTCCCCTCGTGATTTCTGGCATCTAGCCAAAAATATATCCATTAACTTTGCTTCTTCTTTCCCTCCTCTATTTCAACCAGATGGCACCACTGCTATCACATCTATTTCTAAAGCTGAACTCTTTGCTCAAACCTTTGCTAAAAACTCTATCTTGGACGATTCTGGGCTTGTTCCTCCTTCTCCTCCACCCTCTGACTATTTCATGCCACGTATTAAAATTGTTCGCAATGATGTTTTCCATGCCCTCGCTGGCCTAAACCCTCGGAAGGCTTATGGACCTGATGGGGTCCCTCCTATTGTTCTCCGAAACTGTGCCTCCGTGCTTGCACATTGTCTAGTCAAACTCTTTCAGCTCTGTCTGTTAACATCTATCTTTCCTTCTTGCTGGAAGTTTGCCTACATTCAACCTGTTCCTAAAAAGGGTGACCGTTCTAATCCTTCAAACTACCGTCCTATTGCTTTAATTTCCTGCCTATCTAAAGTTTTTGAATCTATCCTCAACAGGAAGATTCTTAAACATCTATCACTTGACAACCTTCTATCCGATCGCCAGTATGGGTTCCGTCAAGGCCGCTCTACTGGTGATCTTCTGGCTTTCCTTACTGAGTCTTGGTCATCCTCTTTTAGAGATTTTGGTGAAACTTTTGCTGTTGCCTTGGACATATCAAAAGCCTTTTGATAGAGTCTGGCACAAAGCTTTGATTTCCAAACTACCCTCCTACGGTTTCTATCCTTCTCTCTGTAACTTCATCTCAAGTTTCCTTTCTGACCGTTCTATTGCTGCTGTGGTAGACGGTCACTGTTCTTCTCCTAAATCTATTAACAGTGGTGTTCCTCAGGATTCTGTCCTGTCACCCACTCTCTTCTTATTATT
>NW_026973673.1:1877500-1882500 GCF_035594125.1 Scylla paramamosain | reverse complement strand
ATCAGTATACGAGTAGTTATTGCCAAGGAATTGACATTTCTGTGGTACTGCTGTATTCCCTTGTATTATTTTGACGTAGCTGTGTGCATATGTGTGTATGTTTCCATTCTGTTGTGCGTATAATCTGATGATTCGAAACCGATGCGTATCCATTCCAAGACATATTCCAAGCCTTTCATCTCCTTACCGGTAGCCAAGAAATTCCTCTCTTTTCAGAACGTCATTGTACGACAGAGTAGCCAGCTAAACAGCCGAGCCCTCAGCGTGCGCCTCCCGCCGGACAAGGGACCCTACATCCAACACTACCTCATTGAGATCCACAACGAAGGCTCCTCCTACTCACTCCAAGCTTCTGAAAACCGCTTCGACACCCTTCCTTCGCTCATCACCTATTATTCTCAGTGCTGGTGAGGACAGAGAGGAGGCTGGACGTTATGTCTAACCACTGTGCTGCGTATTTTTTGTTCACCAACTCTCCATATCCCAGGATGAAGTTGTGTGGGTGTGTGTGTGTCTGTGTGGGTAGTGTGTGTGTGTGTGTGTGTGTGTGTGTGTGTGTAAAACGTACCCAGGAAGGCCACTCGCGTAATATATATGAGGATTAATTTGCCTTGTTGTCAAGTCATGGCTTTCTTGCAATGCATCCCGAGCTCCTGCAGGTAATAGCGGGACGCGCTCAGTCCAGGGATGATGTAGGAGTGGGTGGCGCCTTCATACCTTTTTGTTGTCTTTTCAGCGAAGAGTTGCTGGCTCAGCTCAAGCTTCCTCGCACCATCCAGGAGGCCAAGACCCGCCATGAACTCGGCTCTCTCTCGCTGCTCGGACAAGGTGAGCATCAAACACTTACGTGGTCGTGAAATGTAATTGAAGTGTAATGAGCGAGAGGAGGATTCTCCACTTCAATGGTGGAATGACCTCTGCCTTTCTACGAATGTGTGGGTAGTTTGATGGCCCGGGAAGTTAATAATCCTTGACTGCAATGCCTCATTCATGACATCTGCTTACCCCAGTGAATGTCCACGATGTCACCACTACGATGGCCAGTTATAAGACTGCCATAGCGACTGAGTTGGTGCAAAAAGTATCCCCTACCTGGCGGACAGTACCTCCTTGCCCACGAGATCATCCCTTTCATTCTGTGTAACTTAATATAATCAAGCGTTGTTGAAGCGTGATCAGACGCATGTTAACGGGAGGTCATTGAACTGAAGAGGGGAAGAGGTTTGATGGGAGGAGACATTGGTAATACTGCATACTAGTTTCCAGAAGTGTTGGACGTGCTTGAATCATACTTTGTTGTGCAGTATTTTTGAGACATAGACGTTGATTTGGCGCGCTCAAAAAACACGCGAAAATTTGACTTTCCGGGGAGAATGGTGGCTTCGGCCGCCCAAAACCTGCAGATGGCGCTCTCTCTCTCTCTCTCTCTCTCTCTCTCTCTCTCTCTCTCTCTCTCTCTCTCTCTCTCTCTCTCTCTCTCTCTCTCTCTCTATCTTCCCCCTCCCTCTCTCCCTATTCTCTCTCTTCCCTCCTCCCTCCCTCCCCATTCCCTCTCCCTATTTTCTCTTCCCCTTCCCTCCCTCCCCATTCCCTCTCTCTCCCCATTCCTTCCCTCCTCTCCCCCTTCCCTTCATCCTTACATTTCCTCCCTCCCTCCATCTCCCTCATCCCTTTCTATTTCATTTTGTTTTTTATTTATTTATTTATTTTTATTTATTCATTTAATTTATTTTTATTTAAGAGGGGTACCTTGCCAAGGCCAACAAAATTGGAAAGAAAAAAAATGTTCCCTGAGGCGCCGGTCCCCAAACTGAGTCAGAAACGATTGTCAAAAATTAGAGGATGAGTGTCTTGAAGCTTCCCTCTTGAGAGAGTAGTCTTGATAAGCGTCCACAGTGTTAGACGAAGACTTTGACTTGTGTTGATGAGGGGAGTAACAGTCTTCGGAGCTTTGTTCTTTATTAACAATATGTACAGAAAGAAGGGCAAGGAAAAGATGTCTCAGAGTGGTTAGTAATTAAGGAAAGATGTGCCAAACAGTTGTACAAGGGCTTAGCATTGACGTGTTTGGGCAAAGCACCTTATCTATTTCTGTCTTTAAGGTATACGTGGAAACAATGAAGGAAGTGATGATATTGCGTGGCTTGCATCCGTTGTTGTCATGGTTGGACACAAAACAAGAGTACAAGAAGAAGATGATAAGGAGAAGAAAAGAATACGTTCAAGAAGAATTACTTGAAGAAAAAAAGGAGGAAAATGAATATAAAAAAAAGTTGAAGAAAATGATAAGCGTTATGTGATGGTCATTGTCTCTTATTTCCGAACACTCTACTAAAGTGACTCTAAATGAAGTTGATTGTCTAATTATTATTAATTATATTATAGAAGAAAAGGAAAACTGAACACACACACACACACACACACACACACACACACACACACACACACACACACACACACACACACACACACACACACTGAAATATTCTTTTTCAAAATATTTCGCAAGAACACTATCAAGACTTCCGTCATTATGTAACGCATCCATATATATATATATATATATATATATATATATATATATATATATATATATATATATATATATATATATATATATATATATATATATATAAACACATTTAACATCAGGTCACAAGCACACAGCGAACATCAATATGGACCCAAGTCTCAAACTCACACATCAAATTACAATATAGAAATATATCTGTGTATAAATACATCAGATTACAATATAATAAATATATCTCTATACAAGCACAGCCTGTGTTACCTTACAGAACTTTTCAGTCCCATGGATGTACCTGTGTACTGCTTTGTACATAACCATTGCTGCAACCTCTGCTCTTAACCTAATGACATTCATCCAAGTGTCCTTAATTCATTGTCCTTAATCCACACTATTTTCTTAATTCAATGTCCTTAATCCACACTATTTTCTTAATTCAATTGTCCTTAATCCACACTATTTCCTTAATCTAGTGTCCTTAATCCAGACTATTTCCTTAATATAGTGTCCTTAATCCAGACTATTTTCCTTAATATAGTGTCCTTAATCCAGACTATTTCGCTTAATATAGTGTCCTTAATCCAGACTATTTCCTTAATATAGTGTCCTTAATCCAGACTATTTCCTTAATATAGTGTCCTTAATCCAGACTATTTCCTTAATCCAGACTATTTGTAATCTACTGTCCTTAATCCAAATTATGTCAGCAATCTACTCTCCTTAATTGTAGATTCCTTAATTATAATATCCTTAACGACAACATTTTCTTAATCAGTGTATAATCCTCAATCCAGTCTATTTTCTTAATTTACTCTCCTAAATCTGTACTATTTTCTTTATCTGCCATCATTAAGACGGTAGACAAAGTGAATCATCTACTTAATCTACTGTCGTTAATCCAGACTATTTTTTTTATTTACTATCCTTAATGTAGACAATTTTCTTCGTCTACTATTCTTAATGTAGACTACTTTCTTGAAGTAATATCCTTCATCCAGTCTATCTTCTTAATATAATATTCTTAATCCAGACCTCTTTCTTAATTTACTATCCATATTACAAACTATTTACTTGATCTACTATCCTTAATCCAGATTGTTTTCTTAGTCTATCGTAGCAGTCTTAATTTCCTTAATCCAGACCATTTTTCTTAATCTGTTATCGCTTAATTCAGACTATTTTCTTGATTTATTATCTCTAATCCAGTTTATTTTCTTAATCTACTTTTCTTAATTCAGACTCTTTCCTTGATCTACTACCATCCCTTAATCCTGATTTTTTTTGTTAATGCATTAGTCTCAATTTAGACTATTTTTGACTCAGACTTTTTAATCTACTATCCTCAATCCAGACTATTTTCTTAGTCTACCATTCTTAATCCAGGCCGTTTTATTAATTTGATATTTTTACATTTTATTTTCCTTATTTTGTTATCTACTAATCTTCATTTCTAAGTGTAATGACACTTACTATGCAGGCTATTTTCTTAACTAATATCCTTAATCCAGACTATTTTCTTAATCTACTATCCTTTATCTTAATAACCTTGATTTACTGTCCATAATCTTCATTTTCTTAGTCTAATATCTTCAATAGAAGAACACAGTTTTATATCCTTAAGCCAGACTATTTTTTCTACTCTATTCACTGCTCCTATTTTCGTTTTGAGATCTTCTTTGAGCGGGATTTTTTTATTCATCTATTTCTTGCCTCTGCTGACCTCCCTGATGGACCAACAAATCGAGAAACAAAACAAAAAAATCAATCAATCAATAAAATCAAGGCGGAGGCTGAGAGGACGCGGCACCTCTGGGCGTACGCACTTGAACGGAGGACGTGAGTGAGGATGGTAATTATCGTTTTCCGTTGAGCGTGAAGGTCGCGGACAAATCATCATAATCTATCGCTGCTTGTGTTTACTGCCACAGCAGCGTTAAGTCCAAACACGAAATCAAACCGGTGGCGCATGTATATCGTGTCCATCTTTCGCAGAGTGTCTGTGCCGCCTGCCCAAGTGCAGCAGGACTCGTTTCGACAGCGCAGTCGATTTGCCTGTCCTGCGCAGCATCTTGTCCTGACCAGTCTTAGTGATGAAGAATGTTGACGCGTTGCCAGTGTTCACCATCGCCATCGGCGGCTCCTCGATGCCTAACGCTCGTGCGGCAAACATGAACGTTCTTTGCGTTGTGTGTCCGAAGGATTTGTCTCCGCCACCAGACGTTTTGGAGTGACGCAGGAACAGGATGCTGCTGTCGTCGGGATGGAACTCCTGCCGCACCTCCGGCCTCCTGCAGGCGGCTCATGGACATAACTATGAGGTCCAAATAGTGCTTCCTCACATCCCCATGTTAATAACCGTCATGCGCGTGTTGTCTGCCACGTGGCGACATGACATCACCACCACCTCGTCCAGCTCGATCACGTCCAACTCCAGCATGCCAGCCCAGGCCAAGCAAGTATTTCTTTGCAA
>NW_026973673.1:1870000-1872500 GCF_035594125.1 Scylla paramamosain | reverse complement strand
CCCCCCACCGCAGCACAGTAGTGTACCCCAGAATTACGCCTGTCTGACAGCCGTGCCTTCTGCTGCAGCACACCACCCTCCACCATGCTGCTCCTGCAGTGGCCGGGACGTGAGCGAACCGCCCGCCGCCGTCAGCTGCACTGCCTTCCCTGGGTAGAGGCGCCGGCAGGGGCGTGCGGGCAGGGCGCTGTTGGCTCTGGATCACCGGCTAGGCTGGTTGGGGTGGTCGCAACTGCTGGTCTCTGGCGAGGCGTGTTGGTGCAGGATGGTGTTCAACACCATGCAGTTTAACGGGGCCCCAGGCGCCCACTCAGGCCGGTGCGCTGCTGTGCGCAAGGCCCGCTGCTGTGGCGCCCAGGACGCCTCCGCACACATCTCAAACTGGTTCACTGTGCACTATCTAGCCCTGTAGTACAATCCCCCCACGCTTTGTTGTTGTTGTTATTGTTGTTGTTGTTCCCCGCTCCAGGCCCATTGTGCTGGCTCACCTCTAATTTTCCTGTACACACACACACACACACACACACACACACACACACACACAGATAGATAGATAGATAGATGATTTATTGACCACAACAAGTGATTACAATTACAAAAGGACTCAGAGGATATGGTCCATGAAATGGCACCTATTTAAAAATCTATAAATGACTTAAAACGCAACAAAGTATTAAACACACAAAACACCCATTTATACAAACAAAAGCATAAAACCACCTATAGCATGAATCAAATTATCTTATACACACATGAATTCCATAACATAATTCCATAACTCATGACAAAGTGTATGACACTCATGACACACCATAAAGCACATGGTACACCTAAAACATACTACACCAACACATAAAACATTTAGAATATGAAAAAAAAAAACCGGACGAAATACATCACATATGAAACGTATAAAATACATAGAACAGAATAAGTAGAACACATATAGAAAACGTAAAAACACATAAAATATATTAATCAAAATAGAAACATACATGAACCATGCATTTTTCTTTCATTACTTTAATCAACTCGTTCACAAATATGATAAATAGGAAACATGAGTGAGAGGAACCATACAACATAAAACACAAAAAACCAATAAAACACATCAAGAAGCTACGCACAAAGTACATTAGATAAATCAAACTAAAAACAACCATAAATAGACTTTATATTACATAAAGCTACTAAGACAAGTAAAACACTTCAAACTACACTTAAAAGTACATCACACATGAGGTAAAATACCAACAATATAATATGCTCATATAAATGATTGTAAATATTTCTAAAATTTCATGGATTACTGCACATGCCTCATGATTAGAGATGTTATCATTAAATAGATCTTCTAATCTGGTGATATCATACATCTGACGAATATTTTCTGTGAGTGGACAAGCTTCAACTACATGTCTTTCAGTCTGCACTTGACCACAAGGAACACAAACGCTCCTCAACAGGAGGGCAGCCACACGGCCCCTCCTGTTCCAACATTCGGTCTCCCACTGCCAAGCTGTGTCTACATATACGGAAGCGTGTGAAGGATATGCGCTTGAATTCATTGATTACATGTTTCGTCTTATAGATATCATGTAGTGTAAAATGCAGGTTGATTTCTTTATATACAAGGCACCGTGATGAGTTTGGGGGCAGTTATAACACTGTGTACCTTTTCAATTAACGAAGTCATGCTGGGAACTTCGTTTTCCAACTAATTCTTTAATGAATTTGCCTGTTGAGTGTTTGCTTGTGTTGTACTTATGATTGCGAATGACAGTGAATCATCAGGCATAGTGAATCTTTCAGACCACATTTCATGGAAAAACTTATGTTGTTTATGTCTGATAAAATCTGGAAGCGATGGGTAGCCAATACTCGGCATAGCATACTTGATTTGATGTCGTCCTTCTCACTCCTAATAGTTGCTTTAGTGACCAGTTAATAATTTAATAACGGGCTTAATATCGGCACACACCCAGGATTCGCATCCATACATGAGCGACGACATCAATGCGGCATCAAATACCCGCCGCTTGACAATGAAAGGCACATCGTTGTTCTTTGTAAAGAAAAGACACATATTTTAGGACATGACACGGCTTGTTTGCAGCATGGACGCTAACGGAGCAGGGACACCGAGCCGTCACTAGTAAAGGGTGACCCCAGGTAAACATAACTGGTACAGTGTTCCATCACTAGTCCTCCCGCACGGATCGGCTCCGCGTCCCCATCCTCACCGTTAATTACAAAAAACTTAGTCTTGCTGTTATTTACAACCATGCCATATTCCTGACAGAACTGTTGGAGAATCTCAACCTTTTTAATCATAGTGTGTCTAGCCGTTGACGGTATCTTTTACATTGTCGTCCATGAGTGCACCAATATACTGTAACCATTCTAAAAATCTCTCAGGGTTGCATTTTTCTTTCCGTACTTTAATCAACTCGTTCTAAATATGATAAATAGGAAACATGAGGTAGAGGAACCCTGCCTG
>NW_026973673.1:1860000-1862500 GCF_035594125.1 Scylla paramamosain | reverse complement strand
TAACTTCATCTCAAGTTTCCTTTCTGACCGTTCTATTGCTGCTGTGGTAGACGGTCACTATTCTTCTCCTAAATCTATTAACAGTGGTGTTCCTCAGGGTTCTGTCCTGTCACCCACTCTCTTCTTATTATTCATTAATGATCTTCTAAACCAAACTTCTTGTCCTATCCACTCCTACGCTGATGATACCACCCTGCACTTTTCCACGTCCTTTCATAGACGTCCAACCCTTCAGGAGGTAAACATATCACGCAGGGAAGCCACAGAACGCCTGACTTCTGATCTTTCTAAAATTTCTGATGGGGGCAGAGCAAACTTGGTATTGTTCAATGCCTCAAAAACTCAATTCTTCCATCTATCAACTCGACACAACCTTCCAGACAACTATCCCCTCTTCTTCAATGACACTCAACTGTCCCCTTCTTCTACACTGAACATCCTCGGTCTGTCCTTTACTTATAATCTGAACTGGAAACTTCACATCTCATCTCTAGCTAAAACAGCTTCTATGAAGTTAAGTGTTCTGAGACGTCTCCGCCAGTTTTTCTCACCCCCCCAGCTGCTAACTCTGTGCAAGGGCCTTATCCGTCCATGTATGGAGTATGCTTCACATGTCTGGGGGGTTCCACTCATACTGCTCTTCTAGACAGGGTGGAATCAAAAGCTTTTCGTCTCATCAACTCCTCTCCTCCAACTGACTGTCTTCAGCCTCTCTCTCACCACAGCAATGTTGCATATCTAGCTGTCTTCTACCGCTATTTTCATGCTAACTGCTCTTCTGATCTTGCTAACTGCATGCCTCCCCTCTTTCTCTCACCCCTATTCTGTCCACCTCTCTAACGCAAGAGTTAACCAGTATTTTCAATCATTCATCCCTTTCTCTGGTAAACTCTGGAACTCCCTGCCTGCTTCTGTATTTCCACCTTCCTATGACTTGAATTCCTTCAAGAGGGAGGTTTCAAGACACTTATCCACCAATTTTTGACCACTGCTTTGACCCTTTTATGGGACTGGCATTTTAGTGGGCATTTTTTTTATTAGATTTTTGTTGCCCTTGGCCAGTGTCCTTCCTACATAAAAAAAAAAAAAATAAATAAATAAAAAAAACACCTACACACACTTAATTAAAAACATATATAGATAGATGGGTGGATATACATATATTCATATTTGTGTACATGCATACATACAGACAGACAAACACACAGACAGACTACCAGACAGACAGACAGAAAAACGGAAAAAAAAATGAAAAGATAAAATAGCAAGAAAGACAAATAAATGTATACGAGGTGTGTCATTAAAGTTCCAGGACTGGTGTCCTAAAAGATGGATTTCAAACCCAAGCCACAAACCACCATATTTCCCCTTCAAAGTAATCCTCGTAAATAGAAAGATAGACAGACAAACAGACAGACAGGCACACAGACAGATAGATCAGGAAGTTGCTGGCATCCACTCACTGATAGAGAGAGAGAGAGAGAGAGAGAGAGAGAGAGAGAGAGAGAGAGAGAGAGAGAGAGAGAGAGAGAGAGAGATTGATTGATTGATTGATTTATCTAGCTGTTATTGATGTTTTCTTCTTTCTTTTCTGCTACTATTATTTTATCCTCATCCTGCTTTAACTAGCAATTGAAAATTACAACTACTACAACAACAACAACAACTACTATTACTACTACTACTACTACTACTACTACTACTACTACTACTACTAATAATAATAATAATAATAATAATAATAATAATAATAATAATAATAATGATAATAATGATAATAATAATAATAATAATAATAATAATAATATTTTCCTTCTCTTCCCCCTTGAAATACTACTACTTTTTTCCTTCTTCTTCTTCTTCTTCTTCTTCTTCTTCTTCTTCTTCTTCTTCTTCTTCTTCTTCTTCTTCTTCTTCTTCTTCTTCTTCTTCTTCTTCTTCTTCTTCTTGTCCTCCTTTTCCTCCTCGTCCTCCTCTTCTTATTTTTCCTTTTATTTTATTTTCCTCTTCCTCCTTTTTTTTCTTCTTATTATTATTATCATCGTCATCATCATCATCATCATCATCATTATTATTATTATTATTATTATTATTATTATTATTATTATTATTATTATTATTATTATTATTACTATTCTTTTTCTTCTTGTTCTTTTCTTCTCGCTCTTCTTTTCCTATAGCTACTACTACTACTATCACTACTACTCATGCTTTAAATCAATAATAACAATACGTAATAATATTTATTTATTTATTTATTTATTTTTGAGTTACATACAAATAGAAGCATTTCTGGTACACTGAAACTTCCTAACCTAACCCAACCTGATCTGACCCAACTTGGCCTTACAAGTGGGATGATTACTTATAAACAAAAAAAAAAAAACCTCCCTACAATCCTAGCCTAACCTAACCTAACCTACCCTTAATAACCTAACATGTCTAACCGGACCCAGTTAACCTAACCTAACATACACACAAGAACAACTTTAACACCTGG
>NW_026973673.1:1850000-1855000 GCF_035594125.1 Scylla paramamosain | reverse complement strand
GTAGTCAATGAGGGACTGGCCTGGCGGCGTGGCGGGGGCGTTCAGCGCGCCGCGCTTCAACACGAAGGTCAAGACGTCCTTGCCTGCGTTCTCCATCAGGAAGATGAGCTTCGCGCGACGGACGCAAACTTTCGGAGCGGCGGCCATGGTGGAGGGCTTGGGACACAGTTCTTCTCGCCAGCAGCCTGCAAAGAAATTTCCCAAGTGAGGAGCAGGGCAGGAGAGACGTGATTTGCAAGGCTCAGTGCGGGAGGGAGGGAGTTGAGCCTTGAAGTGGCCGGCCTGAGCACCGGGATGTGGGGACAAGACAAAGAGGTGGATGGGAGTAAGAGACACTATGGCACACGGCATGGCACGTGTGTTGTGTCCAAACCATTTGACAAGACAACACGAGGCAAGACTTGACTGTGTGTGTGTGTGTGTGTGTGTGTGTGTGTGTGTGCAAGTAAGTAAGTAATTAAGTAAGTAATCAAGTAAGCAAACCTGTATAAAGTATTTCAAGGTGTACATACAATACACAGTCACGTGAGCCGAGGCTCTCTGACGGTGTATTGTACAGTAGAGCAGAGGGCAGGAGTGCAAACAAATTATAATGTACAACAACATAATGAATTGTATTGTACAGCGGCAGTACCGCGCCGCTACAGAGAAGATAAACACTAATACAAGTGTCTCACACTAACTTAATAATAATAAAATAATGATGATAATAACAATAACAACAAGAGTAGTGATAACAATAATACTAATAACTACACCAACAACAACAGCAACAACAACAACAACAACAACAACAACAGCAACAATAATAATAATAATAATAATACCAATAAGAATATTATTAGTAACAAATAATAGTAACTAGCATTAATAAACATAATTAATAACTAATACTGGTAACTAGGGCAACAACAACAATAAATACCAACAACAACAACAACAACAACATCAACATAATAATAATAATAATAATAATAATAATAATAAAAGTAATAATGATAACAGCAACAAATGCGATGACTGCAATAAATAGCATCAAAATCACAGCTTTTGTTGATGAAGTGGTTACTTTTTAACCTGTTGTTTGTTTGAACATTTTATCAGTTGTAAGAAGAACTTTGTCTATCAAGAGGCAAACTGTTCACAACAATTTTGGTCCAACTTGTCACACTGTTTGTGAATAATATTGTTGTCAGTATCGCACAAATAAGGTTAACGTTGTTACTTCTCGTGTGAGAAACATTTTCTGCCAATTTGAATATTGCATTATGTCCAAGATTTTGATGTATTAATAACAATGTGAAGTACTTATGAATGAAGGGAAGCCTGCAAATACTGAAGGCTGAGGAAGCTCTGGATGCAGACTCTTTACGGAAAATGTACAGCGAAGAATTTTATTTTGCCGTCTTGTTGCTTTTGTTAAAAAGACGGCCATGTAGATGCCCATGTAGGAAGGCAGTGCATGAGATGTGGGCAGCGTGAAGTACACTGCGTGTCACCCACTGCTTCACTTGTTACATTACCCACAATTCTTTTTGAAATGCCAGCTGTTTGAGAGACATTTAAACATATGTGTGTGTTTGTGTGTGTGTGTGTGTGTGTGTGTGTGTGTGTGTGTGTGTGTGTGTGTGTGTGTGTGTGTGTGTGTGTGTGTGTGTGTGTGTGTGTTTGTGCGTGCGTGCGTGCGTGCGTGGACCGTATGCATTTTTGGCAATGATTTCTTTGGCGGAAAAGATGCCCACCAGTACACAGTGGAGTGGTCTCCCCTCGTTTCACAGGACGTGGACTCCAGCTTGAAAAGACTCCTCGATAAAGTTCATGACATGTTCAGTATTTGCCTCCCTATTAAGTATATAGATGTTTCACACAAAAGGCTCCAAAACCCACACATTTCTCAAACAGTAATCAACTCGACAAGACCCAAAAATCAGTTGAACAGAGAGCTTCCTAAACCGTAAGCTCCGCCCTCTGTTCCGGTGAGGATATAGACAGGCGGACAGAAGTGGATGCAGACAGACAGAGACAGATACTCGTAGGTAGACAGGTAGATAGACAGATTGTGTCCAGTTTTTGTGGTATATAGTCTTGCCTCGTTAGTGCCTCATTTTCTACTTTCTGAGTGTGTGCAGTAGAAAACACAATGAAAACAATTACAAGGAAAGAAAAGAGTAAGTGTACTCACCTCAAGAGTGCAGGTGTGTACACTCCGGGAGACGGGAGGAAGGAAGGCGCGAGGCGGGAGGTGCCTGTGGGGAGAGACACACTGTGCTTCATGCTCTTACATTTATACTCCACAAGCACAAGTCTGTACCTGTGTACATCTATCTATCTGTATCTATCTGTATAAACAGAGAGAGAGAGAGAGAGAGAGAGAGAGAGAGAGAGAGAGAGAGAGAGAGAGTCATCCAAAAATGTACTCACTGTTTGACTCGCTATAATTCTTTTTTTTTTTTTCAGAAACAGTTGGCCAAAATAATAATGGCAGAAGTAAGACTAAGCTTTGAAGAAAGAACATGTCATAAAGTGTTACTGGAGGCACGAAAATGTCAAAGAAGTGCAAAGACAATTCACAAGACACTTTGACAGGGATCCACCAAGGTGACGCGCCATTGCTCGCATCACAGCTAAGTTTGTACCAGATGGAACTGTTCACGACCTTCATAAGCATGCCTGTGTGGTAGTAGTAGTAGTAGTAGTGGTAGTGGTAGAGGTAGTATTCATGATTTCTCACTACTACTACTACTACTACTACAACTACTACTACTACTACTACTACTACTACTGTTGCTACTACTACTATGTGAATATTAATATTAATGCCTTAAGAATTGTTGCAAAAAAAGTTGCAGTAGTAGCATTTATATTTGTAATAGTAGTAGTAATAGTAGTAATAATAGTAGTAGTAGTAATTGTTGTTATATTGTTATTATGATTGCTATCAATAATATCACACACACACAATAGTAGTAGTAGTAGCAGTAATAGTAGTAGTAAGAGTAGAAGCAATAGTAATTTTAATAATTTAGTATAATTTAATTATTTAATTAATTTTATTTATTTATTTATTTATTTTATTTTATTTATTTTATTTATTTTTTTGGTGGATATGAGTGTGTTCGTTGGTTGAACAAGTCCCTGTATATTAAATAGACTTTTGTGTGTCGCTCAAGTACCGAACGGCCTCGAAACACTGAGCCAAAGGGATGCCGCTCAGCCTGCAGCCAGTGTGGCGGCGTATCTTGTGTGGTGCGCGTGTGTATCGCATTGTGTTCCTCCTCATAGACTTAGTGGTGGTCAAGATAACCAGGATTGGCCAAGCCCTCCCTGAAGTGTGCTACCAGTAGTGTACCAGGTGTGTTGAGTAGCCGCCAGGTGTACAGCCACACGTGTGTTGTGTACAAGTGCATGTTGTGTACAGAAAGATCTCCCCCCTGTTTTATAAGACCCATAATGCCGCTGGCCGGGAAACTACACTTGCCACCATCTCAGACAGGACGCCATCTTGTTGTGTAAGTCAGAGACGCCTCCTATCACCCCAATCTCTCCCTCCCCACCACCCGCCAGCCACTCCTTCCCACTTCCGCCAGCAGCAGCTACTGGCCGCCCACCAGCCAGCAGCCCCTTCACGGCCACTACCTGCCAGCACGCCTTCCTGCCCTTACCCCCTCCCACTCCTTCCTCCCCTCCCTTCAACCCACTCCTTCCTAACCGCCATTCGCCACCCACTCCTACCAGGCCCCTACCAGCAACCCACTCCTTCCAGCTCCCCGCCTGCCATCCTCCCCTTCCCGCCCCCCACCCACCATCCACTCCTTCTGGTCCCCACCCGCCTCGCGCTCCTTTCCCCTTTCCGCCGCCCACACAGGAGCTGCTCTCCTCGCTCCCTCCCCCACTCATGACGTCACGGACGGCGGTGACAGTGACTGGCTGGTGTGAACCGCACCTCACACTCGCTCTACCTAAATGCTACTACTACTACTACTACTACTACTACTACAATTACCAGTGCCACTACAATTACTTCTGTTACTACTGCTGCTACTACTACTAATACTACTAATACTAATACTCGTTCTACTTCTACTTCTACTACTAATACTAATATTAGTTCTACTACTACTACTACTACTACTACTACTATTTCGATAACTGTTACTACTACTACTTCTACTAGTACTACTACGACTATTATTATTATTGTTACGACTACTCATACTACTACTACTACTACTACTACTACTACTACTACTACTACTACTACTACTGCTACTACTACTACTACTACTACTACAACTACTACTTCCTTGCAAGCCTCCCTGTCCGCTTTACCGTCATTCCTTGATTCATA
This sequence comes from Scylla paramamosain, assembly GCF_035594125.1. Lineage (NCBI taxonomy): Eukaryota > Metazoa > Arthropoda > Malacostraca > Decapoda > Portunidae > Scylla > Scylla paramamosain. The sequence continues at coordinate 1,850,652 of NW_026973673.1, read as the reverse complement.
TTTTTTAGTATTTTTATTTTTATTTATTATTATTATTATTATTATTATTATTATTATTATTATTATTATTATTATTATTATTATTATTATTATTATTATCATTATTATTATTAGTGTGTGTGTGTGTGTGTGCGTGTGTGTGTGTGTGTAGGATTACAGATAAAAATACTATTCATGGATACCGTAATTTATTCACAGAAATAAATAAAAAATCTTAACAGTGCACTCTCTCTCTCTCTCTCTCTCTCTCTCCCCTCTCTCTCTCTCTCTCTCTTGTGAGTCAGTCAGCTGTTTTCAAGGTCGCTGGGCCTCGCTGCCCTCCTGCCTGGCTTGTATGATGCCACGTTGCATTTTACAGGAGTACTTTTAATCACCGCAGTAATGTTGTCGTGCAATGCTTGTCAGTAAATTACGTGCTTTTTAATGCCACTTGTCTTGTTATAACACACACACACACACACACAGTTGTTTGCCTGCTCTCTCTCTCTCTCTCTCTCTCTCTCTCTCTCTCTCTCTCTCTCTCTCTCTCTCTCTCTCTCTCTCTCTCTCCATCCTCCACCCGTGTATCCTCCTCCTAATAGTAGTAAATCTATTATTATTATTTTTATTATTATTATTATTAGTAGTAGTAGTAGTAGTAGTAGTAGTAGGA
>NW_026973673.1:1835000-1840000 GCF_035594125.1 Scylla paramamosain | reverse complement strand
GTGACGGGGGTCTGCCGTCCTCCCCAGCGGCCCAGGCCCATCTTGGCTACCTGGGCAGGACTGAGGGTTCCGCTCCCCCCAATGGAGAAGGTGAACGAAGCACTGCGGCGCAGCACCCGGCCTGGGAGGGGACAGCCGCACACTCGCTGAGTCACGGGGCAGCCTCAGCCGCGCGGGGACACGCAGACAGTTGTTCTGTTGTTTCGTTGTGACGTCTGTCCGAAAAAGAAAATCCTGTTGCGTTGTGGTTCTGCGCTGAACAAATTTCATGGATGGAGTGAATGAATGAGTGTGACATCATGGTGACTCCCTCACCTGCACACACACCTGAGGGCGCCACAGTGAGGCTGTGACGCACACGCCGCGCACAGAGAGAAACAGAGAGAGAGAGAGAGAGAGAGAGAGAGAGAGAGAGAGAGAGAGAGAGCCAAGGGACAGCGAAAAAAACAGAAAAAAAGGAAAAGCCAGGAAAACGAAAAAGGAAAAAAAAGGGAAAAAGTGAAAAAAAAAGATGTAGGAAACGAAGCATTTTTCCACCACACGAGCGCAGAGAATGAAGACAAAATATCCGTCCATTTTATATCATTAACCTAACCACGCTGGCCTGCCCTAGATAGCGGCTAAATTTACCGTTAATGTACAGTACTACACATCCATTGTATTACCTCCTGCACTTTACTACTAACCTACACCCTCCCTGGTACCGCGGCTAGTGTAAACAAAGGCCACACACCGCCAAGGCCTCGTCCTCTAAACATTTAAAACGATCTCCCAAAACCTGCTTCTTTTTACGTGCAGTAGACGAATGGTATAAAAAAATTGCGTAAGGGAAGCCATAAGGAAAATGTTTTGGCAGAATGCTATAGTGTTTTTGCTTGGTGTAATGGAGACTTATTTTCTTTCTCCCTCTTCCTTTAAATATTTAACACGATCTCCCAGAACCTGCTATTTATTTATTTATTTATTTTTTAAGTACAGCAGACGAATGTTGTAGAAAAAATGACATAAGAGAAGCCATAATGGAAAAATGGTGTAGTTTTGTTGCTTGGTGTAGTGGAGACGAATTATTGGTAGTTTTTCTTCCTGTGGCTTCTGTTCGAACAAAGAAGATCTGGTATAGAAGAGTTGCATTAAGAGAAGCAAATAAGGAAAACGTATTGGTAAAATGTTATAGTTTTGTTGCTTGGTGTAATGTTGTTTTTTTCTTTGTCCTTTAGCATTTATGTGGAAGCGTGCACTAGAGAGATCAGTTGTTGTAAGTGTGTTGTAGTAAGAGCGTGTTGTAGTAAGAGTGTGTTGTGGTAAGAGTGATTTGCAGTAAGAGTGTGTTGTAGTAAGAGTGTGTTGCAGTAAAAGTGCGTAGTTGTAATGATAAGGGAAGCGTATTGAGGGAAGATTATATAGACAAACTTGACGAAAAAAGATTAGATAGATTAAACAAAAATAGGGAAATTAAACAAAACAAAAATTAGACAGAGTGAACAAAAGATTTGACAAGTAAAATAAAAGAATAAACATAAAACAACAAATAAAACAGATAAAACAAAAGATTAGACAGATTAGACAAAAGATTTGAGAAATTAGACAAAAGAGAATTAGACAGATTAGACACAAGAAGAACAGACAGATGAGACAGAAAATAAATAGATAAATTAGACAAAAGAAGATTAGACAAAAAAAGATTAGGCAGATTACACAAAAAATAGACAAATTAAACAAAAGACGATTAGACAGATTAGACAAAAGGAGATTAAACAGACTAAACAAAAAAAAAGATTAAAGAGATTAAACAAAAGAGGATTAGACAATTAGACAAAATAATAGACAGATTAGAGAAAAGATTAGACGGAGTGGAAAAAAGATTAGACAAATTAGACAAAATAAGATTAGACAAAAGTACACATACGGATGACGGGTGAAAATATGTAAAGTACCTCCATACAGACACTGCCACGTGAAGACCTAAGAACTTGAAGCAACTTCCCTAATTTTTTACGTTCTCATGTTCACCTAATCTCTCTCTCACATATCATCCCTCGACCTGATCTAATTTTAATCCAATCCAATCCTATTCAGCCTATCGCATCCAGACCCCCAGTGAGGTCTTCCCAGTCCTTAACACCCCCCCTCACTTGCACAGCCAGCCCTTGGGAAATCAGGGCTAAGGGACGACTGTAGGAGAGTCTTCTTATGGTACAGTAGGAGGTAGAAATCCTACTCTCTCTCTATCTCTTTCTCTCTCTCTCTCTCTCTACTCTTTCCCCCTGATTTCTCTCTCTCTCTCTCTCTCTCTCTCTCTCTCTCTCTCTCTCTCTCTCTCTCTCTCTCTCTCTCTCTCTCTCTCTCTCTCTCCTCCGTCCTAATCTTTCGCCATTCTTCTTATTTTTTTTTCCTATTCTCACTTTCCTTGTTTCTCTCTCTTTTCCTACTCTTGTTTTTGTGCATTCTCTCTCTCTCTCTCTCTCTCTCTCTCTCTCTCTCTCTCTCTCTCTCTCTCTCTCTCTCTCTCTCTCTCTCTCTCTCTCTCTCTCTCTCTCTCTCTCTCTTCTTACCTCTCATTTCCTCCCTTCACATATCTTTACAGCCTCTCCCCCTCCTTTCCCCCTCCTTTCTCTTTTCTACACCTCTTTCCCTCTCTTTCACACATCTTCATATTCTGTCTTCCCTTCCTTCCCTCCTGTCCTTATCTCCCTCCCTCCCTCCGCCCATCCTTCATATGTTTATCTCCTTTCCTTCCCTCCTTCACACATTCTTATCTTCCTCCCTCCTGCATCCTCTCCTCCTCTCCTTCTAACTTGACGCGTAAGGAAAAAGAAGGAATGTATTATTATTATGCTGGGACGAACATTTTTAAAACTTCTTTCTTTTTCTTCAGTTCTTCCTGTTTTTTTTTTCTTTTTTGGTTCATGTTTTCATTTCATTCGTAATATTATCGTTATTGCTATTTTTGTTATTCATTATTGTTATTATTACATGTTGTCGTGATTATCAAAACGGCTTCACCATCACAAATGACAACAACAACACCAACAACAACAATAACATCAACAACAATAACCGGTACCCCTCCTTTATAAAAACAAAAGCAAGAACAATTACTACTACTCTTACTACTCTTACTACTACTACTACTACTGCTACTACTACTACTACTACTACTACTACTACTACTACTACTACTTTCACTACTACTACTACTTTTACTACTACTACAACCGCCACTACCACTACCACCACCACTACTACTACTACGTAGCTACTACTACTACTACTACTGCTGCTACTACAAATAGCGTAAGAAAAATTAGCAGCAGAAAAGAAAAATTCGCAGCAGAAAAGAGAGAGAGAGAGAGAGAGAGAGAGAGAGAGAGAGAGAGAGAGAGAGAGAGAGAGAGAGAGAGAGAGATCGTTGTTTTCCATCTTATTATAATTTCTTGCACGCCATCACGCTTCCTTGCACCTACTTTTCTCCCTCCTCCTCCTCCTCCTCCTCCTCCTCCTCCTCCTCTTCCTCTCTTCCCTCTCCTCCTCCTCCTCCTCCTCTTCCTCCTCTTCGACACAACACGGCTGCCTCATCATTCAGGGAGCGGCGCCCCACCTTAGGAAACCCTAGATATGACCACGAGAGTACTGATACGGGTGGGAGGAGAGGGGAAAGATGGGGGTGTGAGAGAGAGAGAGGGAAGTGCTTAAGGGAGCGAGGAGGGAGAAGGGGAGAGGTAGGAGTAAAAAATATGTTTGTTATTCTCTTCCACTGCTGAAGGAAGGAGGAGGAAGGGAAGATGGAGGACGAAGAAGGAGAGGAAGAGAGAGAGATGGAGGAGCAAGGAGAGAAAGGGTGATGTGGGAGGAAGGAGGGAAGAGAACCGTAAGTAGGTGGAGGAAAAGATTGGTAGATTTTTCTTTATCTTTTTCTCGTTCTCTTTCGTTTGTCTGCTTCCCTGTTGATTAACTTAGTGCTCTCTCTCTCTCTCTCTCTCTCTCTCTCTCTCTCTCTCTCTCTCTCTCTCTCTCTCTCTCTCTCTCTCTCTCTCTCCCTTATATATACCATTGACTCACCTTTCGTTTTGTGATCTTTTGTCTCACATTCTACAATTCTCATTCACTTTCTTTCTATCTCCTTCACTGCTTTTGCTCTACATTTTGTCTCTCCTTCAGTCCTCCTTTCCTTTATTTTTTTCTCTCTTTCAATCCCTCTTTATCATATTTCTTTAATTTTCATATTTTTCATTCTTTCTTTTTTTCTTTTGCATATGTCTGGTATCTCTTTGTAGATTATCTCCTTTTCTTTCCTCCCTCCTTCTCTTCCCTCCGTCTCACCATCTTCCCTCCCTCCTGTCCCTGAATCTTCCTGTACGTTCTCCCTTCTCTCCCTCCCTTCCCTCTCTTTCTTCCCTCTCTCCTTCTCTTCTCTCCCTGCTTCCTGTCCTTCCTTCCCCTTCCTTCCGTCCCTCCTTCATCATTCTCTTTCTTCCTTCCTTCTTCCCTTCTTTCCTTTACGTCCCTCCCTCCCCCTTTTCTTCCTTTCCTTCTCTCTATCCTATCCTTACATCTTTCCTTTTAGTCCTCCCTCCCGCCGTTCCCTCCTTGGATTTGCGACTCCCAGACCACAACAGGCGCTGCAAATGTCTCACTACGAGCCGAGAAAACCTAATGATACCAACTTCTGAAGGAGTTTTCGGTCCGTTCTGTTCGCTGGAATCTTCGTGGAATCTGTTCTTGCTTACAAAACACTTCACTCTTCCACTGTTCGTCCTTTCTTCTTCCCCGAACTTCCAACTACAAAGTCGTAACTCGTAACTCTTTCTCACGACCACTTTATGTTACTAATCACTCGCTAATTCGTCGTAAACTTGTGTGTTTCTTCCTATTTTGTACTTTGTGGTTTTCTTTATTTAATCTTTTTCTCTCTTTCGTTCTTTTTTTTTCTTTCTTTTTGCTTTTTCCCGTTCTTTGTTCAGAGTTTTCTGGCTCTCTTTCCTTCTTTTCTTTGTTGTCAG
>NW_026973673.1:1695000-1830000 GCF_035594125.1 Scylla paramamosain | reverse complement strand
GCCTCCAATATTGCCCTCAGGAAGACTCAGACACAGGGACACGGGGATAGAGGGATACAGGGAAGAATACTTATTGCATATTCCTCTACCAGTTTAAAGCAACAGCCGAGGAATTTGTGGCTTGTTTTTTTTTTTCTCTCTCTCTCTCTCTTTTTCAACGTTGCAATAGAAGGTCTTTCTTGAACGAGGAGGAGGATGAAGGAAAAGGAGATGAATGCAATTATTGGTCGAGTTTATAAAAGAAAAGAAAAATGCTGAGTTGATTGCAATTAAAGTCTCGTTTTGATCCTAATTTGATTTTCCCTCACAATTCTTCACTCCTTGTTTACTGGCGACACACACACACACACACACACACACACACACACACACACACACACACACACACACACACACACACACACACACCACCACCACCACCACCACCACCACCACCACCACCACCACCACCACCATGATCACCACACGCCTTCTGCTCTTGCTCGTTAAACACCCAACAGGAGGAGGAGGAGGAGGAGGAGGAGGAGGAGGAGGAGGAGGAGGGGGAGGAGGAGGAGGAGGCTATAGATGACAAAGAGGAAAAAGTAGATGATCTAGAACAGGAATGACGTAGGGAAGAAATGGAGTTGGCAGCGTGGAGGAAGAGGAGGAGGAGGAGGAGGAGGAGGACGAGGAGGTAGATGAAAATGAGGAGAAAGATGAGGAGGATCCGGCTTAATGAGGAGGGAGGAGTGGGCGCCTTAGAAAGAAATGAGAAATTTGGCCTCTTGATTGCGAATGAATGAGAGAGAGAGAGAGAGAGAGAGAGAGAGAGAGAGAGAGAGAGAGAGAGAGAGAGAGAGAGTTTGGTTATTTCCATTTGTCGATTCATAACACACGGAAAATTGAGCGAATATTTGAAAAGTTGAAGAGGAATAACATAATGTAACTAATGTGACTGTTGTTGTTGTTGTTGTTGTTGTTGTTGCTGTTGTGGTGGTGGTAGCGGGAGTAGTAGTAGTAGTGGTGATGGAGGTCATGGTGGTGGTGGTGGTGGTAGTAGTAGTGGTGATGGCGGTCATGGTGGTGGTGGTGGTGGTGGTGGTAGTAGTAGTGGTGATGGAGGTCATGGTGGTGGTGGTGGTGGTGGTGGTAGTAGTAGTAGTGGTGATGGCGGTCATGGTGATGGTGGTGGTGGTGGTGGTAGTAGTAGTGGTAATGGAGGTCATGGTGGTGGTGGTGGTGGTGGTAGTAGTAGTAGTACTGGTGATGGAGGTCATGGTGGTGGTGGTGGTGGTGGCGGTGGTAGTGTTTATATTCACACTCACTGCCTGACATCCTCCTTTGTGTGCGTGTAAACAGACCTTTTTATTCATTTATTTTCTCTCTCTCTAGCAATTAGACTCCCATGTTGCTGTGGCTTACATCTGTCAGTCAGTCAGTCAAGCAATCAATCTCAAGCACCCCGAAAGTCTAAAGTATTACTGAAAACCGTCTTGGTCTTCATCGTTACCTAAATGAGGAGTGATAGAAGAGAAACAGAAAAGAGGACAGTAAATAAGGTTTCAAGACACCTAGCCTTTAATTTTTGACGACCGCTTTTGACTGGAGACTGGCACCTCAGTGGGAGGTCTCAAGACACTTCTCCAGCTTTTGATAATCCTTTTGGTCCAATCTTTTGATATCTTTTTTTTTTTTTTTTTAAGAAACAAGCATCTAAATGGGCCTTTTTTTTTCATAAATCATATTGCCCTTGGTCAGCACCTCTCTTCAAAAAAAGTTAAAATGATAAAGCCTAAGAAGAAGAAGAAGGGAAAGAAGAAGACAATAAAATTAAGAGACAGTTATGAGAAAGCCGACGAAAAACAAGAGGAATAGTAAGAGAAGCACCATTCTTAACCTCCTCCTAAAAAAGGACATTTGTAAAGAGAAAGCCTAAAGGGAAGAGTCAGGAGAAAAGGCCAAAAGGAGATATTTATCAGGAAAAGGTCTATGAAGAAGAGGAAGGGAAGCATAAAAAGAAGTCATTTAGAAGAATGCCGACGAAGAAGAGGAAAAGGAAGAGGAAGGGAAGAAGACCAAAAACAAGACATTTATAAGAATAAAATTTGGAAAAAAGAGGAAGGGAAAAAAACATTTTTAAAGAAAGCCAACGAAGAAGAAGAAGAAGAAGAAAAGAAAAGAAAAGAAAAGAAAAAGAAAAAGAAGAAGAAGAAGAAATCAAAACGAGCACATGAAAACAACAACAATAACCAACAACAGCAACGAACAAGTAGATGAAGAAGAAGAATATAAAAAAAAGAGACATTTACAAGAAAAAAAAATACATTTACAAGCCAACGAAGCAAAAGAAAGTGGAAGAAAAAAAAACCGAATAAAAAATGTATAAGAACAAGGCCAAGGAAAAGAGGAAGAGGAAGAGAAGTAACCCAGAATACATTTACCGCCCAAAAAAAAGATAAAATAAAAAGGAAAAGAAAAAGCCAACGAAGAAAGGAAAGAGGAAGAGGAAAACAATAAGCCCAGAAGATACGAGTATATATAAGAAGTAACCCTGAGAAGAAGAGGAGGAGGAGGAGGAGGAGGAGAAGGAAAAAGAGAGGAGGGAATCCCAATCATCATGAACATTTTAAAACTCTCACTCGACTTGGTGATAATAAAACAATAAAAACTCAAGTCTCAATTTTCTGCGAATGAGGAGGAGGAGAAGGAGGAGAAATAGGAGGTGGAAGAGGAGGAGGAGGAGGAAGAGGAGAAGGAGGAGGAGGAGGAGGAGGAGGAGGAGGAGGAGGAGGAGGAGGAGGAGGAGGAGGAGAGGGAGAACAGTGATAGCTAGGATAAACAGTGAATACTAAAACAAGATAGACGATGAGAAAGACAATGAAGAAAAGGAAGAAGAGGAGGAGGGATAAGTAGAAAAGATTGAAACATCCTCAAACATTTTATCATACTTGCAGATTATTTACATTGTGACTATTTAAAGTACATGAAGAAAATAAGGTGCCAATAGTCCATATAAAGCACATTTTATTTTTTTTTATTTGGCCAAAACAACATCAGCAAAAAAAAAAAAAGAGAAAATAAGAGGAGAAAGAGGAGGGGAGGAAAATGAAAACGACGAAGATGGCAAGGATGAGGAGTGAACAGAACAAGGAGAAGAGAGACGATGAGAGAAACAAGGAAGATGAGGAGGAGGAGGAGGAGGAATAAGAAGAAAAAAAAAGGAGGCTGAAAACGATAATAGCAACGAACAGTACAATGACTGAAAAGACAAGAAGAGACGATGAAACAGACAAAGAAGAGGAAGAGGAGGAAGAAGAAGAGAACGAGGATGAAAACGATGATAAAGATGAACAATAAACAGAACAATGAAAGAAAAGACAAGGAGACGATGAAAGAGACAAGGAAGAAGAAAAGGAGGAGGAGGAGGAGGAGGAGGAGGAGGAAGACAGGAAGAAAGAGGAATCGCTGCTCTCTCACAGGTCGTTTGGCCAATTGATTGAGGCTGGAAATCGTGATATGATCTTTCTCCCTATCCTCTGTCTTCCTCCTCTCCCTCTCCTTCCTCTCCTTCCTTCCTTTCTCCCTCCATTTCTTCTTCTCCATGGAACAGAGACCACCACCATCACCATCTTTACCTCATTCCCATCTTCCTCTATCTCCCTTTTCTAGTTACCTGCCTTCTTTTCTCCCTTCTCTCTCTCTCTCTCTCTCTCTCTCTCTCTCTCTCTCTCTCTCTCTCTCTCTCTCTCTCTCTCTCTCTCTCTTCGTCTCCCTTTCTCGCCTTACCGCGTTGATACGTCTCTTTGAGCGTATATGTCCCTTCTCGACGTTCCTTTTTGCTTGGGTCAAAATAGGAGGAGAAGGAGAAGGAGGAGGAGGATGCATTTAGTCCTGTTTCTGAGGGTATGTCTGCGGAGTCTTCTCCAGTAGTAGCAGTAGTAGCAGTAGTAGTAGTAGTAGTAATAGTAGTAGTAGTAGTAGTAGTAGTAGTAGTGGTGGTGGTGGTGGCAGTGGTGGCAGTGATAGTAGTGGTGGTGGCGGTGGTGGTGGTGGTGGTGGTGGTGGTGGCGGTGGTAGTGGTAGCGGTGGTGGCGGTGGTGTTGGTGGCGATGGTGGTTTAAGGTTTTTATAAGGTTTCATAAGGTTTAGTACAAATATGAAAATTCATAAGGCATATTCTGCCGAGCCGAAGCTCCCTGGCAGAAAGACGATGAAGTTCGGGTGATTCACTCAGCACTGACTGGCAACACACAAATAATATAGGTGATTATAATTATAGAAGTAATAATCAGTAAATTTGACAATATTTTTATAATAAAAGAGCAAACTAGTAACAAAGAAAATACATAAACATAAATACCTTGAACTTTCTTTTGTTATTATATGCTAAAGAACCATTTTTAAATTATAGTTGTAGAAAGTAATGGCAGGTAGAATCAAATCATTATTTGGTGGCGGTGGTGATGGCAGTAGTAGTCGTAGTGGTGGTGGTGGTGGTGGTAGTGGAGGGTGGTGGCAATAATGATGTGTGTTGCAGAAGGGCTGTGTTTCCTTGAGAGAGTGAGTACGAGTCTCTTGCAGTACCAGTAGTAGTAGTAGTAGTAGTAGTAGTAGTAGTAGTAGTAGTAGTGGTAATAGTAGTAGTAGTAGTAGTAGTAGTAGTAGTAGTAGTAGTAGTAGTAGTAGTAGTAGGAGTCGTAGTAGTAACAGTAGAAGTAGTAATAGTGGTAGCAGTGATGGTGGTGGTGGAGGGTGGTGGCAATAATGAGTTAATAAGAAGTAGGTGGGGTAGGTGAGATATTATGTGTGAGAGAAGAATGTGTAACACTGGAAAGGAAGAATGCAGATGAACTGGATGAAAGAATCAATAGGGATGAAGTGGAGAGGTGTGTGAGAAGGCAGAAGAATGGCAAGGCAGCAGGTCCAGATGATATACCCTATGAGTTCTACAAGAATGGTGGGGAGGTAGTGATAGACAGAATGACTGAGTTATTCAACCGAGTGTGGGATGAAGAGAGAGTGCCAAGAAAGTGGAATGAGAGCCGAGTGTGTCTGTTGCATAAGGGAGGATTTAAGAGTAAGAATGAGCTGAAGAACTACAGGCCAATTGCATTAGTGAATACAGTAGGTAAAGTTTTCAGTGCAGTGTTGAATGAGAGACTGTGTAAATGGATTGAGAGAGCTGGAGTGCTGGGTGAAGAACAGAATGGTTTTCGTAGGGACAGGAGAGCTGAGGACAATATGTTTGTGGTGAATGAAATGATTGAGAAGAAAAAGAAGGATGGGGGTAAATTGTACCTAGGTTTTTTGGATATAGAGAAAGCTTATGATAGAGTGAACAGAGAAATGTTAGGTAGAGTCTTAGAAAAGATTGGATTGAGTGCAAAGATAGTTAACGTAGTGCAAAGTATGTATGTGGACACAAGAGCTAGATACAGGCTAGGAGACATAGAAACAGACTGGGTGAAGAGTGAGAGAGGAGTTAGGCAGGGCTGTATATTGTCACCAACCCTTTTTAGCCTGTATACAGAGGAGCTAGCAGCCAGGATGAGAAGAATGAATGTAGGGGTAAGTGTGGGGAATGATAAAGTATGTGTGCTCCTTTATGCAGATGATGTAGTTGTTATGAGTGAATCGGCAGATGAGCTTCAAAGTTTGTTGGATGTAGTGGATGGCTATGGTAAAGACTTTGGAGTAAGGTTTAGCAGTGAGAAAAGCAAAGTAATGATTGTGAATAGGTCAGAGGATGAAAGTAATGTGGTATGGAGACTTGGAGAGAATGAGTTGAGACAGGTGCAAGAATACAAGTACTTAGGGATGTGGATGAGTCCTAGTGGGTGTGCAAAGGCAAAGAATGAAAAGATAAGTATGGTAAACCCGTGGGTAGGTCGATTGGGAAGCGCGGCAAGGATGAGAGCAAGTAAGTATGATGTGTTGAGAGAAGTGTGGAAGAGTGTGGCTGTGCCATGTATAATGTATGGTATGGATGTGATTGCATGGAAGGAAAGTGAAATTGATAAGTTAGAAGTGGGCCAGAACAAAGTAGCAAGGATGGCACTGAGTGCACCGAGGTGCACAGCAGTTGAAGCCTTGAGAGGTGACATGGGATGGAGCACCTTCAGAGAAAGACTCACAAAAGCCACACTTAGGTACAAGATTAGGCTTGAGAGAATGGATGATGCAAGAATAGCAAGGAAGGTGTACCTGTGGAATGAAAGTGGAAGCAAATGGAGGAAGAGATGCATGAGAATGACAGACAGGAATGAATTGCAAGTTGTGTGGGCGATAAGAATGGCTGCTAGGAATCAAAATGAGCGTGAATGGGTGGTAACAAGAGGAGGAAGAGTGGGAGCCGAATGGGATGTGAGAAAATGGAAGAATGAGATAGACAAAGAAGTGAAATGAGTGGGACTGAATGAATGGAAGACTGAGATGGAAAGAAAGAAGACCCTGGAATGGTACAAGGAGAAAGAGGCCCCGAGGTATGAAAGGTGGTATGATGGAAGCCTGGGCGGTGATCTTCTCTTCCGAGCGAGGGCACAGTGTATGGATGTGAATGCAAGGAGTTACAGGTGGTCTGAGTCCCGCAGCAAAGTGTGCCAGATGCGTGACATGGGAGAGGATGAGACAGTGGAACATGTGGTGCTGGAGTGTGTGCAGTATGCCAGAGACAGGAATGAGATGATGCAAGTGATACTGACTGAGTTAGGGCATGATAGGAATGAAAGAGTGGAGAAGACAGGAAAGGAATGGATGGTGTTGTTGCTGGGACTGTGTAGAGAGGCGAATGAAAGGATGATTGAGGCGGTGAAAGAGTTTCTGGAGAGAATGTGGCGTGCCAGGTGTATGAACAATTAGGATAGAGGATGCTGTTCGTTTCTCTTTTTTTTTTTTTTTCCCTTTCTACAGGAGTTGCCGATCCAAAGGCCTGGCTCAGGAGTGATCCTGTGCCACCTGTACCATCAAGATCAAGATCAAGATGGTGAGTCTGCGTACAAAATTGCATCGGAGGGGATGGTAGAGGCAGCCACAATTATCCATCATCATCGGCGACATTATGGCTCTTGAGAAGGTAACATGGCTACCATTCTACACTCACATCATCTGGCTATCAACACACACGAGAATGGCGGCGGTGCGGAGGTTTAAATAGGGAAAATAGGCGTATATGTGAGGGCGGGTGGCGGGGATCCTATGGTGGAAAATCGAGGGATGATCGAGGGTGATGCCCCACCATTATTAATTACTCCTTTATTTAGCGATTTACAACACACACACCTGCCCGCCAGTAAGAAGCAGGTGTGGGCGGCCATCTTGAGCGCTAAGGGACGAGGGGACAAGGGGAAATAAGGAAATATGGCTCAAAATGCCTCCTTATTTTATTGTATTTTCGATTTTTTTTTTATTTATGGAATTGTTTGCGTGTGTGTGTGTGTGTGTGTGTGTGTGTGTGTGTGTGTGTGTGTGTGTGTGTGTGAGGGAAGGGAGGGCGGGAGTGGGGGAGTTCTTGTGTATGTTAAGGATAAAAAACAAAAGTTAACGTAAATATTTTCCTTATTTTTTTCTTCATTTTCTTGTGTTTGTTGTTTGTTTTGTTTGTTTGTTTTGTTGGTTCGTTATGTGTGTGTGTGTGTGTGTGTGTGTGTCAGAATATATCGTTTTTATTTTTTTCATTTTTTTCAGTTTTCTTGTCTCAACTGAATATTTGTTTGTTTGTTTGTTTGTTTGTTTGTATATCCATGTATGTTTGTCCTCTTCTTCCTCTTCCTCCTCTTTCTTTCATCTAGACCTCCTCTTCTCTCTTCCCATCTCTTCCTCCTCCTAGCCCAACCAAGCCTAATTCTCTCTCTCTCTCTCTCTCTCTCTCTCTCTCTCTCTCTCTCTCTCTCTCTCTCTCTCTCTCTCTCTCTCTCTCTCTCTCTCTCTCTCAGACAGACAGACCTCGATGACAGCGTGGTGAGCGAGGAGGGGGAGTCAACCAGCGGAGGGGGGAGCATGACCCCTACTTTGAACCAGTGGTGACCTTGCTGGAGGTCTTCGTGGTTAGTGATGATGACCAGGAGGAGGAAATGATGAGACTGAGTTTCGAGATCAGGTCAGGTTAATAATGGTGTTTTTTTTTTATTATTATATATATTATTTTTGTGAGTTTTTTATTGGTTTATTATTTTATTGAGAAATGTTGGTAGTTTTGCTGTTTCTTATTGTTAGGTGAGGTCAGATCAGGTCAAGTACTGATGGTAATTTTGCTGTTTTATCATTGTTAGGTCAGGTCAGGTTTTCTTATTGCAGGTAAATAATAATAATAATAATAATAATAATAATAATAATAATAATAATAATAATAATAATAATAATGGATCACCTGAAGATCCGCCACCCCACAGGGATCACCTGAAGATCCGCCACCCCAGATTGTCCCCACCTGAAGATCTGCCACCCCGAGTGCGGCTGGGGTGGCTGATCTTCAGGTGATCCATAATAATAATAATAATAATAATAATTATTATTATTATTATTATTATTATTATTATTATTATTATTATTATTATTATTATTATTTTTATTTTCTCTCAATCTATGTTTTCTTTCTTACTTTCCTCCTCCTCCTCCTCCTCCTCCTCCTCCTCCTCCTCCTCCTCCTCCTCCTCCTCCTCCTCCTCCTCCTCCTCTTCTTGTTCTTCACATAACTTCTCTTCATTTTATTAACCTAACCTAACATGCAGACAGTGCCAGCCTAACCTAACCTCCCCCCACCAGCAGGCAGTACAAGCTGTTTCATTATCACACCTCTGAGTCGCCCCCACAGTGGAAGGAACGGGGCATGGAGGCCATTAACATTCTGAGGAACAAGCAGAAGGCTGTAAGTGGTTGGGTTAGGTTTATGTGTGTGTGTGTGTGTGTGTGTGTGTGTGTGTGTGTGTGTGTGTGTGTGTGTGTGTGTGTGTGTGTTGACTGGGCTGCCTCATATGGGATTACCAGCCTAATATGGTGACAGACAGACAAGCAGACTGACAGACAGATAGATTATTATCACTATATTATTACCAGTCATTAATTCAAATAGATAGATTATTATTATTGTTATTATTATTTTATCACCAGCCATTAATTCTCTCCTTATTTTTCAGGTGGAGTTTGTTCAGCGGCAGAATTAATGCCAGTGGCTGAGTTCAGATCCTCCAAGACACACACACACACACACACACACACACACACACACACACACACACACACACACACACACACACACACACACACACACACACACACACACACACACACACACACACACACACAGCAGCCCCTCCACCTCCCCACAGCTCTCCACAGCCCCTGACACAGCATCTAACACAGCCCCTTCACAGAACACCACATACCTCACACATACATAAGAACATAAGAACATAAGAAATAAAGGAAGCTGCAAGAAGCGACCAGGCTTACACGTGGCAGTCCCTGTATGAAACACACCTACCTATTTCCATCTGCTATCCCCATCCATAAACTTGTCTAATCTTCTCTTAAAGCTCTCTAGTGTCCTAGCACTAACAACATGATTACTGAGTCCGTTCCACTCATCTACCACTCTTTTTGAGAACAAATTTTTTCCTATCTCCATCCTAAACCCAAATTTTTCAAGCTTGTACCCATTATTTCTTGTTCTACCCTGGTTGCTGATCCTAAGAATTTTGCCTACATCCCCCTTGTTATAACCCTTATACCACTCAAAGACTTCTATCAGGTCCCCTCTTAACCTACGTATCTCTAAAGAATGTAAATTTAACAGCTTCAACCTCGCCTCGTAAGGAATACTCCTCATCCCCTGTATCCTTTTAGTCATTCTCCTCTGTACTGATTCTAATAGACCTATATCTTTCCTGTAATGTGGGGACCAGAACTGCACAGCGTAGTCTAGATGAGGTCTGACCAGCGCCAAGTATAACTTTAATACTACTTCCGGCCTTCTACTTTTAACACTCCTAAAAATCCCACACACCACAGGAGCCTCACAAACAGTCTGACAGCCTTCACAAGCAGCCCCACACTCCACCACAGACACGCCAGACCCACAGCCCTTCACCTCACCCACTTCCCAGCCCCCCACAGCCCCCCAGCCACCACAAATGAAGTCAAAGGAAGGGACTGTGGCTTCACCCAGCCAGCCAGGACAGCCTACAGAGAGGGGGTAGTCCCAGTCAAGTCACAAAATATAGGCTTGGTTCTTCCTACAGTTTGAAGTCAATGATTGGACAGGTTCTCTTTGTTTACTTGTTATTGTTTCTCTCTCTCTCTCTCTCTCTCTCTCTCTCTCTCTCTCTCTCTCTCTCTCTCTCTCTCTCTCTCTCTCTCTCTCTCTCTCTCTCTCTCTCTCTCTCTCTCTCTCTCTCTCTCTCTCTCTCTCTCTCTCTCTCTCTCTCTCTCTCTCTCTCTCTCTCTCTGCCCTTCACTATTGTTAGGTAATAATTGCAGTAGTCACAGCCTGCCCTCTAAAGACAACTCTCTTCCTCCACACAAAACTACAAGCACCTAATAACACACACACCCTTCACTCAAAAAATTTTAAAATCATGGCGACTCCTACACCAGCCTCGGAGTCCCCATCTGGGGAGGGGACCATAAATGTCCCCAGGTCGGACTGCCTTTCCGTCGACGACCCTAAGTGTCTTGACACCCCCCTCAACTTTTTCTTCATTAACTTCTGCAACATTCGCGGTCTAAGATCTAATTTTCAATCTGTAGAACACCACCTCTCCTCTTCTAAACCTCATCTTCTTTTCCTCACTGAAACTCAGGTGTCTGAGGCAACTGACAGTAGCCCCTTTTCTGTTCCCTCCTACTTTCTCTATCCTCATTTTCGATCCAAAGCTGGATGCTGCGTTTATGTGCGCAATGACTTAACCTGCTCTCGTGCCCACGCTCTTGAATCTTCCGAGTTTTCCACCATCTGGCTACGACTACAGAGTCATTCTCATACTAAATTTATCTGTGCTGTATACCTCTCTCCTAACTCCTCTGACTATAAGAAATTCTTTGACTACTTAACTTCCAAAGTGGAGCACATTCTGACCCTCTTCCCTTTTGCAGAGATCTCCATTCTTGGAGACCTCAATGTTCACCACCAGCTTTGGCTTTCCTCTCCCTTCACTGACCATCCTGGTGAACTAGCCTACAACTTTGCTATCCTCCATGACCTAGAGCAATTGGTGCAACACCCTACTCGTATTCCTGACCGTCTTGGAGATACGCCCAACATTCTTGACCTTTTCCTGACCTCTAATCCTTCTGCTTATGCTGTCACCCTTTCTTCTCCGTTGGGCTCCTCCGATCACAATCTCATATCTTTATCTTGTCCTATCACTCCAATCCCTCCTCAGGATCCCCCTAAGCGAAGGTGCCTCTGGCGTTTTGCCTCTGCTAGTTGGGGGGACCTGAGGCGGTATTTTTCTGATTTTCCTTGGAATGACTACTGCTTCCGTGTCAGAGACCCGTCTTTGTGTGCTGAGCGCATAACAGAGGTGATAGTGTCTGGCATGGAGGCGTACATTCCTCACTCTTTTTCTCGTCCTAAACCTTCTAAACCTTGGTTTAACACAGCTTGTTCTCGTGCTATACATGATAGAGAGATGGCCCACAAAAGGTACTTAAGCCTTCCTTCACCAGAATCTCATGCACTTTATATTTCTGCCCGGAACCATGCCAAGTCTGTTCTCCAACTAGCCAAAATCTCCTTCATTAACAGAAAATGTCAAAACCTTTCAAGATCTAACTCCCCTCGTGATTTCTGGCATCTAGCCAAAAATATCTCCAATAACTTTGCTTCTTCTTCTTTCCCTCCTCTACTTCAACCAGATGGCACCACTGCTATCACATCTATTTCTAAAGCTGAACTCTTTGCTCAAACCTTTGCTAAAAACTCTACCTTGGACGATTCTGGGCTTGTTCCTCCCTCTCCTCCACCCTCTGACTACTTCATGCCTCGTATTAAAATTCTTCGTAATGATGTTTTCCATGCCCTCGCTGGCCTAAACCCTCAGAAGGCTTATGGACCTGATGGGGTCCCTCCTATTGTTCTCCGAAACTGTGCCTCCATGCTTGCACCTTGCCTAGTCAAACTCTTTCAGCTCTGTCTGTCAACATCTACCTTTCCTTCTTGCTGGAAGTTTGCCTACATTCAACCTGTTCCTAAAAAGGGTGACCGCTCTAATCCCTCAAACTACCGTCCTATTGCTTTAATTTCCTGCTTATCTAAAGTTTTTGAATCTATCCTCAACAGGAAGATTCTTAAACATCTATCACTTCACAACCTTCTATCTGATCGCCAGTATGGGTTCCGTCAAGGCCGCTCTACTGGTGATCTTCTGGCTTTCCTTACTGAGTCTTGGTCATCCTCTTTTAGAGACTTTGGTGAAACTTTTGCTGTTGCCTTGGACATATCAAAAGCCTTTGATAGAGTCTGGCACAAAGCTTTGATTTCCAAACTACCCTCCTACGGTTTCTATCCTTCTCTCTGTAACTTCATCTCAAGTTTCCTTTCTGACCGTTCTATTGCTGCTGTGGTAGACGGTCACTGTTCTTCTCCTAAATCTATTAACAGTGGTGTTCCTCAGGGTTCTGTCCTGTCACCCACTCTCTTCTTATTATTCATTAATGATCTTCTAAACCAAACTTCTTGTCCTATCCACTCTTATGCTGATGATACCACCCTGCACTTTTCCACGTCTTTTCATAGACGTCCAACCCTTCAGGAGGTAAACATATCACGCAGGGAAGCCACAGAACGCCTGACTTCTGATCTTTCTAAAATTTCTGATTGGGGCAGAGCAAACTTGGTATTGTTCAATGCCTCAAAAACTCAATTCCTCCATCTATCAACTCGACACAATCTTCCAGACAACTATCCCCTCTTCTTCAATGACACTCAACTGTCCCCCTCTTCTACACTGAACATCCTCGGTCTGTCCTTTACTTATAATCTGAACTGGAAACTTCACATCTCATCTCTAGCTAAAACAGCTTCTATGAAGTTGGGTGTTCTGAGACGTCTCCGCCAGTTTTTCCCACCCCCCAGCTGCTAACTCTGTACAAGGGCCTTATCCGTCCATGTATGGAGTATGCTTCACATGTCTGGGGGGTTCCACTCATACTGCTGTTCTAGACAGGGTGGAATCAAAAGCTTTTCGTCTCATCAACTCCTCTCCTCTAACTGACTGTCTTCAGCCTCTCTCTCACCGCCGCAATGTTGCATCTCTAGCTGTCTTCTACCGCTATTTTCATGCTAACTGCTCTTCTGATCTTGCTAACTGCATGCCTCCCCTCCTTCCGCGGCCTCGCTGCACAAGACTTTCTTCTTTCTCTCACTCCTATTCTGTCCACCTCTCTAACGCAAGAGTTAACCAGTATTCTCAATCATTCATCCCTTTCTCTGGTAAACTCTGGAACTCCTTGCCTGCTTCTGTATTTCCACCTTCCTATGACTTGAATTTCTTCAAGAGGGAGGTTTCAAGACACTTATCCACCAATTTTTGACCACTGCTTTGACCCTTTTAGGGACTAGCATTTCAGTGGGCATTTTTTTTTATTAGATTTTTGTTGCCCTTGGCCAGTATCCTTCCTACATAAAAAAAAAAAAAAATAAAAGTAACAGCAGTAGTCATAGTTATTATTGTATATTTTTTTAGCACTCCAGAACAGTGTAGCAGTAGTAGTAGTTGGCAGGAATTAAGTACAGTATTAAATATATTCTGATCTTGATTTGTGTTGCAGGCCAGACAGCTTAGTGGCAGAGCTGCAGGTGGCCCTTGTAAGCTTCCTGGTGGCACAGGTGTAGGACGGCTGGGAGCAGTGGAGGTGCCTGATGGGGCAGCTGTGCCGGGCAGAGGGGCTGCTACTGCTGCTGCTGCTGCTGCTGCTGCTGGGGAGAGCCACACTTGTATGGTAAGCTTCTCTCAGTCCTTCTCTAACAGGTTAATGAGGTTGTTGTTGTCATTATTGTTGATGTATTTTTTTTTTTATGTTTTTCTCTCAATATAAAATTGCTCTCTCTCTCTCTCTCTCTCTCTCTCTCTCTCTCTCTCTCTCTCTCTCTCTCTCTCTCTCTCTCTCTCTCTCTCTCTCTCTCTCTCTCTCTCTCTCTCTCTCTCTCTCTCTCTCTCTCTCTCTCTCTCTCTCTCTCTCTCTCTCTCTCTCTCTCTCTCTCTCTCTCTCTCTCTCTCTCTCTCTCTCTCTCTCTCTCTCTCAAGTTAGCTTAGTGGTAGTGGTAGTAATAACAGTAGGAGTAGTAGCAGGAACACCACACACTTAACACTCCCAACTCTCCCTTCCAGACCCTAGTAGTAGCAGCAGTAGTAGTAGTATTAACACTAACCACTCATTATTTCTCTACTGGTGATCTTCTGGCTTTCCTTACTGAGTCTTGGTCATCCTCTTTTAGAGATTTTGGTGAAACTTTTGCTGTTGCCTTGGACATATCAAAAGCTTTTGATAGAGTCTGGCACAAAGCTTTGATTTCCAAACTACCCTCCTACGGCTTCTATCCTTCTCTCTGTAACTTCATCTCAGAGTTTCCTTTCTGACCATTCTATTGATGCTGTGGTAGACGGTCACTATTCTTCTCCTAAATCTATTAACAGTGGTGTTCCTCAGGGTTCTGTCCTGTCACCCACTTTTCCTATTATTCATCAGTGACTTTCTAAAACCAAACTTGTTGTCCTATCCACTCCTATACTGATGATACCACCCCGCACTTATCCATGTCTTTTCATAGACATCCACCCCTTCAGGAAGTAAACAGTTCACGCAGGGAAGCCACAGAACACCTCACTTCTGATCTCTCAAAAATTTCTGACTGGGGCAGACCAAACTAGTTATTGTTTGCCTGTCTAAAAAAATCAATTCTTCCATCTATCAACTCGACACAACCTTCCAGACAACTATCCCCCTCTTCTTCAATGACCACTCAGCTGTCCCCCTCTTCTACACTGCCACACTCCCCAGCCTGTTTTCCCTTGGTACAAGCTTCTCATGTGATGGCTCACCCATAATTTTCCTCACATAATGAGTCCTGGCAAGCTTGACAGTGAAGAAAAGTGTTGTGATGGTATTTGTTCAAGAAGGGATCAGTAATTGTGAGACAGGAAGGAAGATGGCAAATTCAGAAGCAGCCGTCACCTGGGTGGTGGACAGAGGCCGCTCACCCCCAGTCATCCTGCAGCTCACAGGTCTCTTCTGACCAGGAGAAAGATGGCGTGGCAATTAAGTGTTCACCGTGCATGTGTTCCATCAACTTATTATTCCTGTATCTGTCTTCCTTTTTTTCCCTTAGCCTTTCTCTCAGGAGTGGCAGCTGTGGCCAGCACTAGTGTAGCCCTGGCCAACTGTGTCACGGCTGTCTTTGATCTCCCTGTCTTCCTTCCAGCCCCACAGTTACTGACCTCGACTCAAACACCATCACGGCACTCTCTTCCCTGTTAAACTTGCCGGGATCCATTGTAATGTAAGGGGTATTGAATGTGAGCGATGAAACGAGAAGGTAGTGGCAAAGGGGAAAAAAGTACAGGGGAGCGTAGGAGAGACACCTCTCTCCACTGTGCCTGACAGCGCAGGAGAGACACCTCTCTCCACTGTGCCTGACAGTCTTTCAGTGATTGAAAGACTGAGCATAACATCTTCAGGGCACGTGAGTTGCCATGTATGACAATTTGGCACTTTTTCCATGTCTTCTTATTTGAGTAGACATCATATCTTGTCATAATGAAAAGTCTAGTTTATCATGTGTGTGGAGACCTTCAAGTTACAATACACCCCACTGCTTTAAGAGTTAAATGTACATGTCAATGTTTTCTGTCGTGCCTTCTTTGCTGTGTAATGTTGTGGTGAAACGGTTAAATTCTGGACCGAGTTGTGAGTCATGCAGCTGGAGTATAGATGTGTGTCTTCCCCACAGGTGGTAACACGGAGAGGAAGTGGAAGAAACCTTGGGACGCTCCCATAACTCAGGAGCAAGAAATACACCTTACTGGAAACCTTGTGACTGACAGGTGGCGGTGACTGCAGGAACCAATTCAGGTGAACACTGTGTTTTGTTGCTACACTTGAGAATCCTCTATCCTAAATTTAAAAATCTTAAGTTTTTAATTGTCATGTCTTGTCATGTTTTTGTCCCACCAAAAAATTGATTACTAGAGCTTGATTTACTGCCATGGGAGGTATCAGAAATTGGCAAGTTGTCATTAAAAAAAAACTGGGGAAATCTAAAATATGCACCACTTTCATTCACTCCCAACAATTTTGGATAAGGAATCCTCAACTGTATGTAATCAGAGTATTGTTGAGAGTCATGGTGTGTGTATGAATCCTTATGTATGTATGTGCAGGATAAGAGGGAGGTGGTTAATAAGATTAGTAAATGCATGGAGGAGAGGCGTGCTCTTACCAAGATTAGAAGAGCAGTAAGTGTGAAAATAGTGGTACAGGATTGCAAGAGAGGCAGTGTGTGGGCTGGGTAAGTGCACATGTGGTGCTTTTGTTAAGAGTGACCAGGATGGATGAGTGTTACCGGTGTGGTGTGTTGTGGAGAGTTACTGAAGAGGGTTAGAAGGAATGGTCTGCAGTGATCAGTGTGAAATAAGAGGAGAGGATGCGTTGCTTGAGTTTTTGTTGCGAGATGTGCACGTGAAAGGTGTTTAGTGAAAAATAAGGTTTTTTGGGGAATTTATGGATATAGAAAGATAAATAAATATGAATTGTGGGGTGTTTCAGGATTGTTTGGGCCAGGTGATGGGCTGTAGGGAGTGAAAAGTTTGTGAAAAGTAAAATGCCGGCATTTGAGTTATAGAATTAGTGTGTATGTGTGATATAAGTTCATGTCTTAGTAACTTTCCGTCTTCCCCAAGTTGCATTACTCTTTTGCAGATGTCTGTCTTGTGTTGGCGAACGTCCTGTCTGCAGTCAGGCCAGTAGTGCCATGTCGCAGGGTGTGACATCAGGTGAAGAGCCAAATGGAGAGTGTCTGCAGCCAGTACTGGGTGTGCTGATGCTGTACAAGTGTCGAGCCAGGTGCCACAGCACATGACTCCACCAGTGTAGTGTCTCTAGTCCAGGAGAGGGCGTTTGCCAGTGGAGGAGCGGTTGTGTAGTTGTGGAGGAATACAGACAGAGAGACATGCGGTAGAAGTGTGTCCTCTAACAGCTCATCTTAGACATATTTATAATGTCACTGTATTAGAGGACATATTTGCTGATACTTTTCCTCGTGAAAGTATGTGTAAGATGTTACATGAGGTGCTAAATGTCTTAGAATAGTGGTATAATGGTTGCAGTTGTTTGTAATTATTTAAAAATGTATTAAAGTATGGAAATTTTTGTGGACTACACCAGTTATAAAGTGTTACTATTAACTTTAGTAGTATTAGTGAATTTATTTGTACTTTTTATCTATTGTTCTTTATATGCACTGTGGTCAATAAACTATCTATCTATCTATCTATCTATCTATCTTTATAAATTTGTGACTATTCTTATTATATATGTGAAATAAATATATAGTTTGCTAACAGTGTGGTATAATAGTGTAAAAATAAATATTTGATAACAATTCATGCATGCCCCAAAGGTAAAAAAAACAAAAACAGGATTGTGCCCTCTAAACTTTTAAGATACCACTTGCACATAGAAGCCCCATCGCAGCGACTCCAGTGTCGGCTGGGATGGGGCTTCTATGTGCAAATGGTATCTTAAACTTAGTTTAGTAGCCAATCCTGACTTTTTTTTTTTTTTACCTTGGGGGCATGACCTGTACTCCCAGAAAGACTATTTGCCAAAGATATTATTGACATGGCATAAATAACTATCATTATGTTCAAGATGGTATACTGAATGTTTATTGTTTTAATGTGAATGTTAAGTGAATAAATACACAACAATAATATAAACATGGCACTTTTTTTCCTTATTACTGAAGTGCTGGAATGTACAAAACTTATCCCAAGCCTGAATGAAGGTGGTGGTGGTGGTTGTTGAGTACAGAAGAGAGGGACTTGCTATATTCTTCCTTCCCAGACTGGAGTGGACTGGAGAACTCTTGCAGCAGGGCCTGGGAGCAACAACACTTGCCAATTCTTGTGTCCTTGCGTCAACTTGAGTGACCTTGAGCAACCTCTTCTTTGTGAAACTGCCTGCAGCTCTCGTGCCTTCACAAGTGTTGAAGGTTGCCTGTCGGTCCCGCCATGACTTGAAGGGAATTTTACGTGTTCTTCCTGCTTGAAATTCTTGACACACTCTTCTTACTGCAACTTGACTCTTCCCTGATTGCTTTGTCCCAACGATACTTAATACCTCTTGTGGGGCTTGAAGGTGGTGACGCTCTGCCTCTTTTCCTGGTGAAGCTTGACTCCCTGATTGCAATGGAGTACATTGGGCCTGGCGTGACAACACTGTTTAATAACCAGGTGCTGGTAGAGATTCCTGTGGGCTGTTCATGGGATGATGAAGTGGAAGCTGCACACTTCACACCTACAAGGAAAACAGACCATTAGTTCCTAGATACATGAAGCTTCTTGTATGTGTAGTGATTCCTTGTAATGTGTTTGATAACTGATTCCCTACAAAACTAAGACTACACAAGATATATGATGGGAAAATGGAGGAAGCCTGACAAGCACTGCATGGTATGGGAACTGTGCTGAGATTTAATATGAAATATGGCTAAATTCCATACTGTCATATTCAAGAAACAAAAATTGAAAGAAAGGAAAGCACCGGGTAGAGAAAATCTGAAAAGTATGGCAGTATAACGTTTGAAGCTGAGAAATGCGCGTTTGACAAATACGTCCCTATTATAATTTAAAGGCAAAAATTTGAAGGATGATGCAGAGTAGAAGAAAACACCAGATAGAAGAAATTTGCATGGCATCACAGATATTTCAATGGCATGACAGTTAATACACAAGTTTGAAAGATGAACCTGATTAAATATTTCTATCTCTGCGCTCATGAAGAACACAAATAAAAAACTTACAATTTGAAAAGAAGAGTCATTTTAAACTTTGATCCGTACCTTTTAAGTTTATTAATTTTATTCATAGTCAGTTTATGGTTCCAGAGAAACAACAATTTCAAATCTAGCCTATCTTTTTGAAACCCACTGTATGATGAACACGTCATATAAGGGAAAGAATTTTGTAGCCAAATACATGAGGAAATATTATACAAGAAAATATTTATCAGATGAATAACAAATTAGGAAAAGAACTATTTGAAATAGGCCAACTTTCAGGTGAACTGGATAAAAAAAAAAAAATAAATAAATAAAAAAATAAATAAATAAGTAGTTTAATAGAACAAAGCAGTATTAGAAAAGTCTAATGCAAATTTAGAATGGAAATGTGTGTGTGTGTGTGTGTGTGTTTGAGAAGGGGTTATGTCTTTTGAGTGCATGACCATTGTTTTGGCTGCCTGACTAGGTTTTTGAGTGTCACCAGATTTTTGAGTGCATCACCAGTTTTTTGAGTGCATCACCAATTTTTTTGAGTTCATCACCAGTATTTTTGAGTTCACCAATATTTTGAGTGCCACCAGTTTTCTTGTGCCACCAGTTTTTTTTTTTTTTTTGAGTGTCTTCAGTATTTTCTGCATGAGAGTGCGTGGGTGTGCATACAGCGTTATTAAAGGTAGGTAAGTAGGTAGGTGTGTGTGTGTGTGTGTGTGTGTGTGTGTGTGTGTGTGTGTGTGTGATAATGAATAAAGGAAAATAATGACCAATCGTAGTTCACAAGCCAACTGCTACTCAGCACAGCGAATAAGCAGAGGGACCACAAAATAGCAGCCACGGACACACCAATCCAACATGATTTTACGTGCTTATATAATATAATCTCAAATTCACTTCCTTAATTATCACCTCAGTAAGCTTAATCAGACGTCAATCACCTGGACAAACAAGCAACCAACTTACCATCTGGTCAGCATACTTCTCTCACCTGACAAGTTAAATCACTTTACCTGCAGTCTAATCACCCTTGCAGCTTATTCCCTCGCTAAATGCTAAACTTCTATAACTTCCCATCTGATCAGCATATTCATCTCTCCCCTGATAAGCTTAACTACTTAAGTGTTGTAATCACCATCTGTTCAACCTAATCACACCTACCAACCTCACCTGGTCAACCTATATCAGCTCAAGCTAATCACATTACCTAACGTGGCTTACCTAATCCCCATACCTGGACAAACCTAACCCAATCACACCTATCCATTCTAATCCTCACGTATTCAACCTAATCATTCGCAATCTCAAGGGTTACACATTAATTCCATGCACTGAGTAATAATCTAATATTCTTATCATTACCATACTCTTACCTTCACTCCTTCACCGCCTCCTTCAGCCCTCCGCCACGAGACCACCGCACTTCGACCTTTCTCCCTCGTTGCGAGTCGTGAAAAGAGCCGAGCGGGGACACCAGGCTGGAGGAATACGAGACAATGATCCCTATTCTGAAACACTTCTGCGCCGCACCTCCACTAAACTGATAAGACTCTAAATGAAGTTGCACAGGTTTTCAAAGATGTTTTAATGGTTCTAGTGACATTAACACGATTTCTATATTATTAACAGGAGAAACGCAATTGAAAACCCGGCTAATCATCTCTGTGGCATTTGAAAAAAAAAAAAAATATGGTGAGAGAACAAATGAAGCGTTTCAGAATACGTTGCTATATAAATTCTTTTTCTATCACTGGTATTAATTTGTGTGCGTTCGTATGTTTGCTGGCTTGTGTAAGTAAAGTTATTTCATTAAAAATATCGATGTTTTTTAAGTTTGTAATTAACGAGTGTTTGAATGATTGTAGGTCTCTCTCTCTCTCTCTCTCTCTCTCTCTCTCTCTCTCTCTCTCTCTCTCTCTCTCTCTGACTAAAATATTATACGTATGTAAGATGAACTCCCAAAATATAAGAGTACGATAAGTAAAGTGATTCGGAATTAAAAGAAGTTTCAAACAGGTTATGAATGAGTTCCAGAACAGTGAACGAGACGACACATTGTTTCCTTAATGCATCAAAAGAAGAAGAAGAAAAAAAAAAACATTATTAAGAAACGTCATAATTAGGAAACTTATTATACTGATCGACTAATGATAATAATAACAGTGAAGGAAGGAAAATAGGAGGAGGAGGAGGAGGAGGAAGAGGAGGAGGAAGTGTAGGTTATAATAATATAGTAGGAAAAACGAGACAGTAAATAGTCATAGGAAGTGAAGGTGGTAGTAGTAGTAGTAGTATTAGCGGTGGTAGTGGTGGTGATTATGGTGGTGGTGGTGATGGTGGTGGTGGTGGTGGTTGTATTAGTAGTAGTAGTAATAGTAGTAGTAGTAGTAGTAGTAGTAGGAGGAGGAGGAAAGGAAAATGAGTCTGGTTTTAATAGTTGCGGTACTTCTCCTCTTTCTTCTCTTCCTGAAATCCACAAACTTTAGACATAAAAATGGCGGCAAGACACTTGGATTTTGCTTCCCCCGCCCTCTCTCTCTCTCTCTCTCTCTCTCTCTCTCTCTCTCTCTCTCTCTCTCTCTCTCTCGTTATATATATATATATATATATATATATATATATATATATATATATATATATATATATATATATATATATATATATATATATATATATATACGAGTATATATATATATATATATATATATATACTATAAGGAATATCGGTCCTTCCGTCTGAACAAATGAAGAAAAAAATTAAGATACTGACGAGAAAGAAATAACTGACAGAATAATGGAGGGTGAATGAAATGTTAACATAAACACAGTTTCGTTCAGGAAATCAGTGAACGCCTCAGGACCAAAATTCGCCGCACTTCCTGTCTGCGGCCGACGCGTCAAGACGAGCATGACTGGATGGCTGCCTCGCTATTTTTGGCGCTAAGTGGAAGATGCGTCGGTGTGAGCCACTCTCCCATCTCCCTCCCCGCCCCCTGGTCGTGGTATTCTGGGCTGGTCCGCGGAGGGCGCGGGGGCCATCCAGGTTTCCATTAAGGCCGCGTTCACACCAAGCGAGTCGCGTCGCGTCAAGTCAAGAGCGTCATTTGATGCGATTAATTTTGACTCATCTCCGTTCACACCGACTGCGTCAGCCCGCGTCAAGTCAGCACTCAGTGACCTGGGTAATTTCATGGAGAATGGATGCATGTTCCCTGGCTGAAGTAGCTGCTTTGTTGTGGCTTCGTCGTCGCAGACGTAAGAAGAAACAACGAATATGGATCCATGAACTGAACATCAAGAGGCCAGATTTTGGAAACTTCTCTCATCTATTCCCAGACCTGGTGAACCATCCAGAAAAATTCTACAACTACTTTAGGATGACACATGAAAATTTTAAGAAGCTGGTGGAGTTGACTGGATCTTCCATAAAGAAAATTAACACAAACTACAGGGGTGCAGTTGGAGTTGAAGAAAGAATGACCATTTTTTTAAGGTAAGAAGTATTTTATTGAACATTACAATAATCATTCCATTAGGCTTCTGTGTAGGGCAATAGTAAATAAATATAACATAAAGACAGCTCATGTATTCCTGCTGGTAAGTGAATGGTACAACTCGAAAACATGAAATTCTAAGCTATTTCTCAGATGTTAGTATACTCTGAGTAACTATCACTTACATTGGATGTACATGGTGAGGGAGTATATGACTGATTCTGATCAGTCCAGTAGCCATACTGGACAGGAATTCCACTTCCATCATGCTCCCGCAACGACGGACTCGCTGTGACTGATGTAGAAAATGGGTCCAGCCCTATCTGTGACTCGACGCGACGCGACGCGCCGTGACTTGACGCGACGCGACTCGCTTGGTGTGAACGGTTTTTTCAAATATACATACAAATTAATGTTAAACTCGGGTGGCGATTCATGACGCATGATGACTTGCCTTGACTTGACGCGACGCGACTCGCTTGGTGTGAACGCGGCCTTAGGGGGAGGCATTAACACGGTGCCCAAATTAGCCTCGCTATTCTGTGGAGGAGAAAATAAGCGGCATCGAGTCTTCATTAACATTATTTTTCACGAGATTTGGAGTGCAAATAAAATTAAGCTTGTATTTCAAGTTTTGCCCGAGTTTTGCGTTGTGTCTGGGGAAGGTGATACCACGCCACGTTGTCCCTCCGCCCCGCGCCGCGTGTCACGCAGCGCGGCTCGCCACCCAGCACGACGCTCTTGTGTGCTGCGGGGAAGTGCCTCAGGGTATCAAACATATTAAAAAAGAGATGCCATTGTTTTCCTCCATCATTCTGTACCCTCCTTTTGTTTTCCGCGTTGAATACCTGCATGTATTGCACCAAAAAATACCTCATAGAAAAAAAAGTCTTGCCTGGAAAATCACTGCGCTGGTTCGTGACTCGCTGTATTTCTGAGCGAGTGTGTGAGTCACTCGGCGTTCTCACGCGACGAACAGCGGCCGACTTCCTGTCTACGGCCGACGCGTCAAGACGAGCATGACTGTTTGGCTGCCTCGTTATTTTTGGCGCTAAGTGGATGATGCATCGGTGTGAGCCACTCTCCCCTCTCCCTCTCCCCTCTCCCTTCGTAAATACCTGATTATTAAGGCGGAGGAGGAGATGTTTAAGAATCGAGTGAGAAATTAACACTATTTGTAAGCGACTGAGGAAAACCATTAGAAGAAACATTACAACAAATTATTCATGGCAGATTCCTCCTCTTCCCCATCAATATTTTACGGCGGCGTAATTGCCTCCCAAACAGTAGGACGAGACTTGCCGGTAAGGAGTGAAGCAGCGCCACCAAGGAACAGGGAAGAGAACCACGAGGCTGCCATCACCTGCCATCATCTGCTGTCTGCCGCATCCCTCCTGCCTCTTCCTGTGATTGGGGTTGAAGGATCTTGTTTCTTCCACAACAAAAAAAGTAGTCAAGATTAAAATCAAAACCGAATAAAGTTATTTGGCGAGGAGTTAAGGCAGCGAGAGGAGGAGGAGGAGGAGGAAAGGAAGAAGAAGGTTTGCCAGTTGAAATTAAGCAGGATAGTTGAAATTAAGCAGGATAGAAGAGTGTAAGATAAGGGACCCCTTTGACTCCTATATGTTCCTAAATCACAGCAAAACTCCCTTAACACACACACACACACACACACACACACACACACACACACACACAGCCTTCCCCAGCTCTCCCATGCCCACACAGGTCTGTGCATGCCTTGGACACAGAGAAGGGCACCATCAATGTGGACACCATCTCTACCATCCTGAGAATGACAGGTGGCAGGGTGAGATAAGGAGATAGATAGATATATATACATACTTTCGTTCATTCATTCATTTCATTTTCATTCACTCCTCCTCCTCCTCCTCCTCCTCCTCCTCCTCCTTCTCCTCCTTCTCCTTGTGCAGGCTCTGGTGCACTCTAGTTTGAGGAGTTCTTTGGCCGCCAAGTTCCTTATTGAAGGCGATGAGGAGTCGCTGGAGGAGGTGAAGGAAATTTTCTGTATCTATGACAAGCAAGGTAAGGATTCGCCGTTCATCTTTGACCCGTGTTTGGAAACCCTTCACTCTCTCACCACTGTTTTCCAAGACTACAGAGGTGATCAGCTGGGTTGTCATGACTTTCTGCTGCTGCATCATTTCACACCCACACACACCACCCCTCACCCCTCACCCCTCACCCCTCACCCATATTTAAACCTTAGAAAACAACTGTAAATTGAGGGAGTTAGTGGAAACAGAAGAGAGAGGGAGGAAGAGAGGAAGAGGAAGAGAAGATACTGTTACTCCTTGCATAATGGAGACTAAGAGAAGGAGAGGGAGGAGATAGGTGGAGGAAAAAAAAAAAAGAGGAATGGGGGAGGGGTGTACCAGGCACCTCACATCATGTAACAATAGTGAAAATAAAAGGGAGGAGGTAGAGGGCGGTGCACCTCACACAAGTCCAGAGAAGCAAGGGGACGCCATCACACAATCCGTCACCACCACCACACCACAGCAACGGGTGGTGAGTGTATTACTATAACAACAATGAAAGTTGAGAGGTTAGTGTCAATATTCATCCTGTGGTAACACCACCACTAGTCTGTCATCACAAAATCCCCATCACTCACCACAAACACACCACCATTCACCACAAACACACCATCACTCACCACAAACACACCACAATTCACCACAATCACTCAGAGCTGGAAAAACACACATTTAAAAAAACCCAACTTTTTTTTTTATTATTTTGGGAGGTTTATTGATTTTTGTTTATTCTTCATATTTTTATGTAAATCAGTTTAAATAAGGAATTAAAAAGTAATCTAAAATAAAACAAAAGGTATGAAGTGTTTTTTTTTTTATGTAGGAGGGGGACTGGCCAACAGCAAAAAATAAATAAATAAATAGATAAATAAATAAATAAGTAAATAAATAAATAAATAAAAAAAAAATATATATATATATATATATATATATATATATATATATATATATATATATATATATATATATATATATATATATATATATATATATAATAAAAAAAACTTCCAGCAAGAAGGAAAGGTAGATGTTGACAGACAGAGCTGAAAGAGTTTGACTAGGCAAGGTGCAAGCACGGAGGCACAGTTTCAGAGAACAATAGGAGGGACCCCATCAGGTCTATAAGCCTTCCGAGGGTTTAGGCCAGCGAGGGCATGGAAAACATCATTGCGAAGAATTTTAATACGTGGTATGAAGTAGTCAGAGGGTGGAGGAGAGGGAGGAACAAGCCCAGAATCATCCAAGGTAGAGTTTTTAGCAAAGGTTTGAGCAAAGAGTTCAGCTTTAGAAATAGATGTGATAGCAGTGGTGCCATCTGGTTGAAATAAAGGAGGGAAAGAAGAAGAAGCAAAGTTATTGGAGATATTTTTGGCTAGATGCCAGAAGTCACGAGGGAAGTTAGATCTTGAAAGGTTTTGACATTTTCTGTTAATGAAGGAGTTTTTGGCTAGTTGGAGAACAGACTTGGCATGGTTCCGGGCAGAAATATAAGGTGCATGAGATTCTGGTGATGGAAGGCTTAAGTACCTTTTGTGGGCCACCTCTCTATCATGTATAGCACGAGAACAAGCTGTGTTGAACCAAGGTTTAGAAGGTTTAGGTCGAGAAAAAAGAGTGAGGAATGTATGCCTCCATGCCAGACACTATCACCTCTGTTATGCGCTCAGCACACAAAGACGGGTCTCTGACACGGAAGCAGTAGTCATTCCAAGGAAAATCAGCAAAATACCTCCTCAGGTCCCCCCAACTAGCAGAGGCAAAACGCCAGAGGCACCTTCGCTTAGGGGGATCCTGAAGAGGGATTGGAGCGATAGGACAAGATACAGAGATGAGATTGTGATCAGAGGAGCCCAACGGAGACGAAAGGGTGACAGTATAAGCAGAAGGATTAGAGGTCAGGAAAATGTCAAGAATGTTGGGCGTATCTCCAAGACGGTCAGGAATATGAGTAGGGTGTTGCACCAATTGCTCTAGGTCGTGGAGGATAGCAAAGTTGAAGGCTAGTTCACCAGGATGGTCAGTGAAGGGAGAGGAAAGCCAAAGCTGGTGGTGAACACTGAAGTCTCCAAGAATGGAGATCTCTGCATAAGGGATAAGAGTCAGAATGTGCTCCACTTTGGAAGTTAAGTAGTCAAAGAATTTCTTATAGTCAAAGAAGTTAAGTGAGAGGTATACAGCTCAGATAAATTTAGTTTGAGAGTGACTCTGTAGTTGTAGCCAGATGGTGGAAAACTCACTCAAGAGCATGGGCACGAGAGCACATCAAATCATTGCGCACATAAATGCAGCATCCAGCTTTGGATAAAAAATGAGGATAAAGAAAGTAGGAGGGAACAGAAAAGGGGCTACTGTCAGTTGCCTCAGACACCTGAGTTTCAGTGAGGAAAAAAAGATGAGGTTTAGAAGAGGAGAGGTGGTGTTCTACAGATTGAAAACTAGATCTTAGACCACGAATGTTGCAGAAGTTAATGAAGAAAAAGATGAGGGGGATGTCAAGACACTTAGGGTTGTTGTCAGAAGAGCACTCTGACATGGGGACATTTGTGGTCCCCTCCCCAGATGGGGACTCTGAGGCTGGTGTAGGAGTCACCATGAATTTTGAAATTATGAGTGAAAGGCGTGTGTGTGTGTGTGTGTGTGTGTGTGTGTGTGTGTGTGTGTGTGTGTGTGTGTGTGTGTGTGTGTGTGTGTGTGTGTGTGTGTGTGTGTGTGTGTGTGTGTGTGTGTGTGTGCGCGTGTGTTATTAGGTGCTTGTAGTTTTGTGTGGAGGAAGAGAGTTGTCTTTAGAGGGCAGGCTGTGACTGCCCCCTTGTGTTGTGAGACACAAAGGGAAACGTTCAGTGAGGTCACAGCTGGGTTTAATGATAAGTTCACAGCACCCCCTGAACAGTGCTTTAGACCTCACTGGGAATAATTATCATTTTGGCAGGTGCCTACTGCCTCCTCCAGTAAGTATGGTACTCTATTTCCTGACATCAAAGGCACCCTCCCTCTCTCTCTATACCATACTGACAATTACACATAGGGTGGCCTGGACAAAGCCCCCCCCACACAAACATACACACACATACACACACACACACACACATACATACATACACGTACATCATTCAAACTTTTAGCAATAATAATAATAATAATAATAATAATAATAATAATAATAATAATAATAATAATAATAATAATAATAATAATCTATTTATCTACATATGTACCATGCCAGCAATCTCACACAGACTAACTCACACACACACACTAAATAACAGACCAAAACTATGTCAAAAGATAATAAAAAGACAAATGGGCCAATTTTTTGGAAGATAATTAAATTCTTACAAACTGTCAAATTGATTTTATAAAGGGGAGAAGTTGTCTCACTAATGCGTTGTGCTATTATTGAAGAGTGATTCATATAATACAGGAGAGAGAGAGAGAGAGAGAGAGAGAGAGAGAGAGAGAGAGAGAGAGAGAGAGAGAGAGAGAGAGAGAGAGAGAGAGAGAGAGAGAGAGAGAGAGAGAGAGAGAGATTTAATAAACATCTCAGATCTTTGGGTACCATAAACATACCCAGATCTTTGGGTAGGTCTCATTCCTACCCAAAGATCTGAGCTCTTTCCGTAGGTGGAAGAAAAAAACACACACACACACACACACACACACACACACACACACACACACACACACACACACACACACACACACACACAGTTCATAATATCCCTCCAGATCCACCTAACATTGCTGGATAAAAACATCCCTGACCAGGATTTCTACCTTCTCTTACAATTCCACGTTTGAAATGTTGGCACATGACGTGGCATTTGATACGAAGGTAGGCAAGAACTAACCTATCTAAAGCACTCCTATTACTGTAGTGCACATGACCTCTGAGTGCCTCCCAAGTTGTTCCATGACTGGCTAGCATTTTGAGCACAGGGAGGGAGACACAAGCAAGTCTTGTGTAGCCACAATATACTGTATATGGTGAGACACTGTCATTTTTTCCCTAATTGTACTTTTAGTTTGCAGCTTTACAATAACATCTTCATTTAAATATATTCTGTCATCAGATCTTATAATTCAATACACTGTACTTATTAAAATAAATATTCGTTCAAAGAGGATGCTACGATTTATCTTCGACCCGCTCGGTCCGGCAATGATGGTGCTCTACGGATCGTCGCGCATCAAGACGCTCGGCGTTGTCGGAGTGACAAAGAAAGCAGGTGAAAACAAAAGGCAACTGAATGTCAGCTTATGCACATGTCTGAATGGCTGGTGAGTGCTACTGCTCTGCTGGTCAGCCCCCAGCTCTGCCTTGCCTTCCCTACCCAACAATATCCTTCCCAGCTGTAGCATTAACACTCAAAGGCAAGACAACATAGGACTGCAGTGACTGCCTGCATTGTGGTTCATTTACCTACACTACAACATCAAAAGCTACACTCAAATTATCTTTTACATAGATTTATACTAACTCCTTCCCTACATGGTGGTGCATCCTGATATTTAAAATGGACTGTGAAGCAGCACAGTTAAATCAGAATGTAGTTCAAACTTTTAAAATGTGTAAGTTGTTCTCAGACATCACCTTGCCTCTTCATTAAAGAAAGAAGAAAAAAAAGTATGGAGGAGGAAGACAAATTCATAATAAGTAGGTACAAAAATTAGCTTAACTAGCAAATATGAATTATTAGTTCAACCTCTAACAAACCTTTACAAAAACAGCACAACTCCAGTTCCCAGCCACAACTGGTTGGCTGACATAAGAAATTTATAACTTATTGTAAACATTTACAAGAAAGCAACAAAGCAAAGACACGTTTACTTGACGTTAGCCAAAAGCCGAATGTTGTCCAAACACGATTCACGTCATCACGTCAGCAAACGTCACCCTTCCATCCACCGCAAGAGAACAACAAGTTACGAGCGGCTCTGACAACAAGAGATGCAGCAAGTGCACGTGCACTCGCAGAGTACGTGTCACATTTTCAGTCCATACCAAAATTTGTAATTAATGTGTAACATTTGGAAGGCAACCGTGCAGAATGAATCGGACAGGTGCAACAAACGACAGCGTGGTGAAACGGTGACCAGAGCCTTCCAGCAGCCTCCCTGAGCCTCACCTTGCAGTCTGCTGTGAGGCAAGAGAATGCCACACTGTCCTCCTCAAAGCGGATCATCGTGTGTTCACGTTCCGGGCCTGCCGGGAAGTAACATTAAGTGCACGTCAGATTTGCAATGGGGTCTCAAATTGACTTACTTATACTAATACTTCTATTGTTATTACTATTATCATTGTTTATATTGCTTCTTGTCACATCCGTGCTCTTAATAACTTAATTCCATGCTTTCAGATTCTGCTTCCAGACCAATCTTCATTCTACTTTCCGGCAGATCTGTAGTGAAAATGTTCAAAATCTGATGAAAAAAAAAAAGTGAAGACAATTGTAAAAGCCTATAGATAAGCTAAATATTAATAGATTTTAAAAAAGGGGAGTAAATGCTTATGTGGTGAGGTGTGTGGTGAGGTGGAGTGTGTGGGTGGAGTTTGGTGTGCTCTTCACGGAATGAAGACAGGCAGCAACACACCTTCATTGTGTTGTGGTGCCACGTCTTGATGTGGTCACCACTGCCAGCTTCCATCCTCATTATCCTACTGAAGGCCACACCCAGCAACTCCTTACGCTGTAACAATGTGTAATGTAAATAATGAAGGCCACTTGTAACGAGGGAGCTAGAGTGCTACCACAACACACTTCATGACAGGCAGAACAAGGAGAACAGGTGGACATCCTACATCTTTAGCTTAAAATACGGTTGCATCTCTCTCTCTCTCTCTCTCTCTCTCTCTCTCTCTCTCTCTCTCTCTCTCTCTCTCTCTCTCTCTCTCTCTCTCTCTCTCTCTCTCTCTCTCCGCACCGGCAGGGGCCTGAAGGGTAAGCTGCACACCTTACACGAGGAAGAGACACAATTTCAGGTCTGCTTCTTTCATTAATCATACACACAGACATAACTCTTTTTTTATTATTACTTTGTGAAAACTGAGAATATGTTTAATTAAACATATGGACTCCAAATTGCATCAATGTTTGTTTCTTAGGTCAACTTAAAAAACTGATTGCAAATATAAAATTTTCTTTTTCAATTATCAAAAACAAACAGTCAAAGAGCACTGATAATTTAATAGTGCACTATGAGCTTAAAGTGATGCAAGATCACTGAGATTCAGCCAAGCAATGGATTACAGGTTATATTACAACTGCAATGTGATAAGAATTATCTTTACACATCAAAACTCTTTATGATTTTCACAAAAAAATCAACAAAGTGCAATGGAGGGATCTGAATGATTTCAACACTTGATATCACATTACTCAGCGTGGTGTCCTGAACCAGAACATTTCAAACAAAATGACATTTGTGCAAAATGACGACAATCATATCAACAGTAAATATGAATTTTCTTCACAGAAACAGTGCTTAATGTGCTACCGACAATTAAATACAGCGAACGCGGCGAGAGCAGTGCCGTGCGGAAGGCTTCGGAACACCAAGAATTAGTGAATGCACAACATCCTGCTTGTCGGGGTTTACGTGCCGAAAGGAGCACAAAGCATAAGGCGCGTCTTTCCGTGTCAAGATGAGTACGAACAATTACTGTTCAAAATTTCAAATCGGAATAAGGTCATTTCAAATAAAAGGAATATATAAAACAATATATGAATACATCTTTTAAGTTGTATCATCTCAATACCTGGGGTAAACAGCAAGGAACACAAAGGAAGGTTGCTTTTCACATCAAGTGAAGTGAGTCTAAGTGAGCCTGAAAAGGCCAACACTCAAATCTACAATCACAGCTCTTGCCAATGTTAAAAACAAGAAGAAGAAGAAAAAGGAGAGAGAGAGAGAGAGAGAGAGAGAGAGAGAGAGAGAGAGAGAGAGAGAGAGAGAGAG
Organism: Scylla paramamosain; assembly: GCF_035594125.1. NCBI lineage: Eukaryota > Metazoa > Arthropoda > Malacostraca > Decapoda > Portunidae > Scylla > Scylla paramamosain. Next base: position 1,798,519 of record NW_026973673.1, on the reverse strand, counting down.
AGAGAGAGAGAGAGATCCTTCCCCTGGCCTTCGAAGTGCTAAGGTCAAGCCACCTCTCACCCAAGAATCTTCACTTCCTCTTCCTCCTCTTTCTCCTCGACTCAAGATGGAGGGAGATGTACGGCCGCCGATTGACTAAGGCAAAGACATACAGTGGCCATTGATATCACTAGTGTGTATGTGTGTGTGTGTGTGTGTGTGTGTTAAGGAATGGGACACCTGTACACACACACACACACACACACACACACACACACACACACACACACACACACACACACACACACACACAACATGACTATCACCAGATCCTAAAAAAAAAACAAAAAAAAAACATACAAATGCGAGCTTTTCAAAATTTGTTAACCCCAAATTTATATGCAGATTTCGGCGTTAAATCGTTAACCAATTGCGATATTTTATAGTGCAGCGAAGTTTCATCGGCCGGGGAGAGGGTGGGAGAGGGGAGGCTGGGAGAGAGGATAAATCGGAAGGGCGAGAGGGGGAAACAGAGAGAGGGGAGAGGGAAGGGCAAAGAGGAATGGTCTGCAGGTGGAGGGAGGGAGGGAGGGAGGGCGAGAAAAACAGTGTGTGGGCAGCGTATGAAAGGCGGAGAGAGAGAGAGAGAGAGAGAGAGAGAGAGAGAGAGAGAGAGAGAGAGAGAGAGAGAGAGAGAGAGAGAGAGAGAGAGAGAGAGAGGATCGGGAGTACAAGAGAGGTATAGGGAGGGGTGGAGGGAGAGAATAGAGGCATGGAGGTGAGAAGGATATTGACTATGGGGGAGGGAGAGCAAGGAGAGGAGAGGAGAGTGGAGGTTGGGGAGGAGGGAGGCCTGGGAAAGAGGAGAGGAGGTTGGGGGTTGTTGAGGAGGGAAGGGAGTGAGGAGCTGCCCGGACGACTGGTCAAAAATTATCACAACCAAAAATTAGTAGATTGTGTAATGCTGTCTGTGTGTGCGTGTGTGCGTGCGTGCGTGCGTGCGTGCGTGCGTGCGTGCGTGCGCGCGCTCATACCAAATACAAACGAGATCACTCACCTGATGTGTTTTATCATCCGCCCCCATCACCCGGTCACCCGCACCCTGCCCTCCCTCCCCACATCCCGGCCCCACACATCCCGCCCACGCACCCCGCCTGACCCACCACACCACCAACACCACCACCACCACCACTACTGGTTACACATTGTCAAAATTATAGGCATTCACTAATACTTGCATCTGACGGGCCGCTCACCTCATTCTCCTCATCACGTTCTCTTGTGTCGATGAGACCGCGCCTCAGCCTCAGGTCCAGCCGCGGGACAAGCGCTCCTCGCCTGGGAAGTTGTGCCACACGCCCATACGTCCACGGCACGCCACTGTGCTTACTGATTCCGGCCCTTTAATTCTGCCACCTGGTAACTGTCACTAGGGATGCTCTCGCTCCCTGATTGGTTCATGTATTCCCGTTTTTTTTTTTTTTTAATTTGGGCAGCAAATTGGCTCTTACCAAAATCTATATTTAGTAATAAGACACTAGGTTATTCTGACCTTCATAACCTGATGTCTTATATATAAAATTTTGACGGAAGGATATAATTTATCTGCATCACATTTTAAAGAAAACGGAAACACTGAGGCCAATCGGTCAGTAGCAGTGTTACCATGCTCGCGTGTCCTCAGCTGGCAAAACTGAGGAGCGTTCATATCGAAATTGAGTGGCGAAGCTTCATTTGCTCTGAATCGTGACTGTATGAATATGTATCTGAGATTTGTGGTCGTAATAAGAAACGGGTGTGAGAATGACAATGCAAAGAGTTCATGGCCGCTGCAATTTGAAAAAGGGATACAGTCAGGTGCGGGTTTGGTTGAAGTGGAGTGAAGGTGGGTGATGCATTCATTGCCTCATTGCCTCACCGCCTCCCTGCCTTGCGTCACTGCCACGGCCAAAAAAAAAACATTGTTGCTCTGCTAGAATGATCGACAAGTGGCACCGGTAACTGTGTTAGAGGCCTCGCTGAGGGATTCCTCACTGACAGAGGCACGCCCCTGGCCTGACGGGTCACTGGCAGGGTAACAGCGTTGGTCTCTGCTCTGCCAAGGACATGGGGCAGTCTCATTCTCCAAGGGGGCGAGGGGCAGCCCTGACTTGATTCCAGAGGCAGGTGTGGCCCTCTTGTTTCCCTTTTATCTCCTTGGCACTGAGGTCCGATGGTTAAACGGTTTGGTATTTCAATTATCTTTAACAGTAACAGTGGAAGTCATTACTATTTTAAAAGGTGTTTTCAAGATTCTAGTGATAATTTAACAAAGATCGTCATTGAGAGAGCCACCCATGAGAATCTGACTAATCATCTCTGTAGCCTTTGGAAAAATAACCCTTATGAGAAAACTCAGGGTTTAGAAATACGTGGCTATAACATCGAGATAAAGTGGCCTCCTTTGTTTTTCCTTCCCTCCCATCCTTCCACCAAGTCTAAGGGAGGCTCAGCAAGGCACCTCCTCCTCTCCTCCGTGGCTCTAAATTAATAGTGTTATTCCCACACACACACTCCCGCCTCCCCTCTTTACAGGCTGGTTGCAATTTACAGGCTTTTTGTAACATTCCTTCCCTGCCTCCAGAATGTAAGCAGACCTGTTCGATGGCTCTAATTTGCGTGCCCTTGCTGAGGTCACGACGGTGAGCAGGGAACGGCGTGTGTCTGTGTGTGTGCCCTGTATGTTGGCTGTCCTGTCTTTGTCAGATGTACCGCGCTCCGGGACAAGAGAAAACAAGGAAATGAGAAGACGGAAAGACGAGAAGACAAGGAGAAGAGAAGACGAGGAGACGAGGAGATGGAGAGACGAGAAGACGAGAAGACGAGGAGACGAGAAGATGAGAAGACACAGGTGAAAGAAAAAAGAAAAAAACTGTGGTGTAATGTATGAGATCTGGAAGGTGTGTATGTGTGTGTGTGTAACGAGGACCACAGGAGTAGATGAGCAGCGGTTCATATGAGGGAATGAAGCATCGCTTCCTACATCGATCACACACACACACACACACACACACACCATGGGGATCTGATGCTTGAATAGTCCTCGTGATCAAGGCTCGTGAGAAGGTGTGTGTGTGTGAGTGTGTGTGGGTGGGTGGATGGGTGCATAGGTGCGTGAAAGGAGTGCAGGAGGGTGGGACAGAGAGAGAGAGGGAGAGAGAGAGGCACCACCACGTTCGGCTCCTTCCGCTGCGGTCCGATCGAGTAATTAGCCAGCAGGGGTTAATAACGACCGCTGAATAGGATGTGCCCTTCCTCACCCTGGGCCGGAATATTGGCTCCACCGCGCCCCTCGAGCTACGCCAGGCGGGGGAGGGCAGGAGGAGGGTGAGGGCGGCGCGGGAAGTGTCACCTCTTTGGAATTATTAGTAACTGTCTTGTTCTCGTATTTACTTGGATCTAATTGTTTATCTGTGTCTGTATTCGTATATTTGGATCAGCTTCTTTGTTTCTATTCGTCTGTTTGTTTGTTTTTTATCTCCTATTGATCTATCTGTGATTTTTATAATTGTATTTATCTGGTGTTTCGAGCTACATGTCTGTCTATTCGTCTGTTTGCAGTTCATATATCTGTATGCATCTCTGTATTTCAGTCTACCTGTTTATTCATCTACCTATCTATCTATCTATTTATCCATCTATCTACATATGAAATCATCTTATCTTTCTTCTTTCGTCTCAAAAACACACACACACACACACACACACACACACACACACACACACACCTGCAGCAGGGAGGGAAGGAGAGAGGGGGACAGGGAGGTGGCGCCGCTACCGGGGCCCATAAATCACCTTATTTTATTCGCTGCGTCAACTCGCCTCTCCTCGTTTATAATATACTTTTATTTCAAATGCAAAAATATGTGATAACCACAGCGCGCCGACACACACACACACACACACACACACACACGGCGGCAATAATATGACCTGCTCCATTACATTCTTCCTTCCTCCACTGAAGACATTCTCGTGAAATCAAAAGTCACAGCAGCAAAATGCCTAAATATATGTCCAGGGGAGAGAGAGAGAGAGAGAGAGAGAGAGAGAGAGAGAGAGAGAGAGAGAGAGAGAGAGAGAGAGAGAGAGAGAGAGAGAGCGGGGGGGGGGTGTGAGGAAGGAGAAAGAAACTAAGAGAAACTAATAACTAGAAGATCGAGTTCCTTTTTTTTTAATAATATACAAATTTATGGATGGGAATGATAGATGGATATAGGTAAGCATGTTTGGGACAGGGACCACAACGTGTAGGCCTAATGGCTTCTTGCAGTTTCCTTCATTTTCTTATGTCCTTATGAAACCTACACATAACGCAGCCGTGGTGGGCGTCAGGAGGCCTCGTCACTATACATAAGCTGCTTCGCTAATTAACCACTGTAAGCTCGAAAGTCGCACAGCACACTGGTTCCACTAATAGCGTAATGCACAATAATGATAGGAGGGAATGGAGAGATGCTTTAAATCGTCACAATCAGGCGAGGAGCTGCAAGGGAAAGGAGTCTGATGTGTCGAGAGTAGCATCTTATTTCAGTGTAGCATTTCACCACCAGATGAAAGAGACCTTAACCCATTCGTTGCTAGACACAGTGCTTCCTACAATGCTACAATGCTCACCTACAGCTTTTTTACGCACTTGATTCTCGTACTACCTTCTTTTAAATATTTATTTACCCTAGAAAGAACAAAATTTATTTTCTCCTTTTTTTTTTTTTTTCAGTGTCTCTGCAAACATATCTTTTACAGTCCCCTGAAGGGTTAAGGACAACCAAAGCAGTGAAAATGTTGTAAGATATTCTATATACTACTCAACCACGGGAGGAGGAATAGAAGCGGAAAAACAAGAATGAACGAGAGGTTGTTGCAAGTGTACACTGCAGAAGGAAATAGAAGGGAAAAGAACAAAGAGAGAGAGAGAGAGAGAGAGAGAGAGAGAGAGAGAGGAGAGAGAGAGAGAGAGAGAGAGAGAGAGAGGAGAAGAGAGAGAGAGAGAGAAGGGGGAAGGGGGGGAAGGGTGGAGCATGGCAGGAGGAGTAGGAAGAGAGAGAGAGAGAGACGTGAGATAGGCCGGGAGGAGAAGATACACTTACAACAGATAGAGAACAGATGAAGGAAATAACGAGAAGAATTAACGAGGGAAGAGAAGAGGAGGATGGACGAGGGTGGGGAGGGCGTGAGGGCAGGGCGGGAGGAGATGGAAGTAATGCAGAGAGGAATGAGGAAGCTCAGGGAAGGGTGGGGTAATGGCCTCGAGAGATCAACTACAATGGTTCCTTTCCCTGACCTGAGGGGAGAGAGCGGCCCGCGGCACTCAGGCATTGCAGGTTACGTGGGGCGTGAGGCAATCTAGGCATACCTGGAGCTAATCTCTTGACGGAGGCGCTGAAGGAGTTTCCTATATTGATGATAAACTAAGCATTTATTTCTACAAGGAGGCAGGTATATATGTAAATTATTGTTTTTGTATTACGAAACAGCTGTGTGTGAAAAGAATTAAGTCGAAAATTTGCGGATACCAGGAGCTAATCTCTTGACGGAGGCGCTGAAGGAGTTCCTTATGTTGTTGATAAATATGGTACCGCTAAATTAACCATTGTTTTCGAGAAGGCAGGTTTAGATGTAAATTACTGTAAATTATTCTTTCTTTCTGTCCATCTTTCTCCCACAATGACATACTCTGTTCCACTCTGTTTCAATCTGTTCCACCCTGTCCCACTCTGCTCCTCTCTGTCCTTCTCTGCTCCACTCCACTCTGTCCCTCATCAAAACAAGCCTCACATCCCCCAGTTCATCACCTAAATAACCCACATATTTCGGGCTTCCCTTAATGAGCGCCCGCCGCGTGCACTACCCCTTGTGGCAGAGAAGCGACGGCTGGCGACAGGACATCTGCACTGCACCTCCTGACGAAGAGGCAGAAGGCATGATAGCACGAGTGAGAGGGAAGGAAGCGTGAGGACAGGCGAAGCAGCAGGGAATACTCTAACAACATGCCAGCTAAGGTACTTTTTCCTTTTAACAGCGGGTGCGTTGCAAAGGACTGAAGGAGCGCTAATAAGATGAAGGATGCTTGTGAAGTGTGTAGTCAGTGCAAAGTGGTAGAGGACAGAGAGAGAGAGAGAGAGAGAGAGAGAGAGAGAGAGAGAGAGAGAGAGAGAGAGAGACAAAGGGACGACAGTGACAAAGACCAGTAGACACATCCACCCACCCACACCCACCCACCCAAGCCACACACACACACACACACACACACACACACACACACCACACCACACACACACACACACAAACACACACACACACACAGACGGACTGAAAGACAGACAGACAGACACAGAGGAGGCTGCCACTTAGTCCGGCAGCCGTATCCCTGCCCCGCCCTTTGTCACCCTCTCCACGATTGCTCTTAAAATTTAAACTCCTTATTGTTACACATTCTTCTCCCGAGGAGGTGTTGTGAATAGCCATTGTTTCCAGGCACAAGGGGATGCTTTTATCACATTCCACACCGGGGTAGCGCGTGGCCCGGGCCTCCTCCCGGCCCTTACTGATACGCATTTACTGTACATGGGGTCTTATCCCAGTGTCACGAAATAGTTTGAGGCTCTCCTTCTTGTTAATCCATCGCTAGAATCATAAAAAGCTTACTTAAAAACTCTCATTACGGCTAATTGCAAAGGCCACAAGCATTGTTATGGTTCTCACTAGTCTTTCCCCTATCAATGATGCAGTATCCTTGTTAATCTGCCACTAGAATCATAAAAGCTGCCTTGAAAACTCCCGTTACGACTGATTTCAAAGGCTATAATCGTAATTGGGTTCTCATGGGTCTCTTTTTATCAATGAAAACAGCAATAACGCTGGTAATTTTTTAAGAAGCTATTACCGAATGGCCGAAGAACACTCACATGCTTCCTATCAATCTAATCTCCGACGGCGACTGCATCGGGAGCTCTGGAAGGCGGCATGAGCCTTTACAAAGGTGTCACTTGAAAAAATTTGCCTGCGCCATTGCGGGAGGGAACCGATTAACTAAGACTCCACAAATTCAACCCTTTGACTACCATGGCCATTCTTCACTAACCTCTAAAACTGTGTAAAAATAGTTTGCGTGAAGGAAGTTAATCTTAGCTTTTTTCAGACTACAAAAATATTTAAGAGAGCTTAGTACGTAAATAAGTTTCTAAAGATCTGTTCGCGAAAGGATAGTTTTACCACGACTGCTTTCCGTCACTTCAGGCTAAGAACGTTAAAAAAAGTGCACGGGTGATGTGGTGCAGAGGACGAAAGCTAAATATAGAAAGCAATACACACATACCCGCACCCCCCGAGTCAGGCGGATCAGGGTAGGCGTAAGGGTGTGTGGGCGGGTCCCTCGGGTCACTTGGGCGACGGTGGCATGAATACACGATACACTCGATAATTATTCATGTAGCGGGCACGGTAGATCACTGAGTCCTGTATTCCCACACGTTTCGCCGCCTCATAGCGACTACTGGTAACTTCATAGCGATAGAAAAGATACTGCGGTTTTCAATGGTGTTTTTATGATTCTACTTATAGTTTAGCAAGAATTTCGTATGATTAATAGGAAAAACATCCATGAAGACCTAAACAATAATAATAATAACTACTACTACTACTACTACTACTACTACTACTACGTACTACTACACTACTACTACTACTACTACTACTGTCATCACATAAGCCACCACTGTAAGAATCACTTCACGAGGAAATCAAGACCCGAACAAAAGATCTGTATGAAATAGAAATGTTTCATAGAGGGACTGCCACGTGTAGGCCTGATGGCTTCTTGCAGCTTCCCTTATTTTCTTATGTTCTTATGTTCTTATCTATCAGCTGAGGTCCCGGTGCTCCAGTCCAAGGGCAAAGGTTATCTACGGAGTTCGCAGAGGAAAAAAATAGTTCAGTGTATGGGAAAAAAAAAAAAATCATTTCTATTCACCAGTCTTATAATGATGTTCAGTGACTAGAAAAAAAGGCCGTTTCCCATCCTCCTCCTCCTCCTCCTCCTCCTCCTCCTCCTCCTCCTCCTCCTCCTCCTCCTCCTCTTCCTACTCGTCATGCTTCTCCCACTCATCCTTTTCCTTCACTCGCTACTCCTTCCTTTCTCCTTCTCCTCCTCCTCTTCCTCCTCCTTGTCATGCTTTTCCTTCCTTTCTCTTCCTCCTCCTTCTCCTCCTCCTCCTCCTCCTCCTCCTCCTCCTCCTCCTCCTTCTCCTCCTCCCTCTTTCTCCTTCTCCTACCCCTCTTCCCCCTCTTCCTCTTTCTCCTCTTCCTTCTTCTCTTGTTATTCCACATCTCCCTCTTCTTGCTTCTCCTCCTTCTCTTCCTCTTCCTCCTTCTCCTCCTCCTCCTCCTCCTCCTCCTCCCTCTTCCTCTTTCTTCTCTTCCTTCTCCTCTTGTAACTCCACCTCTCCCTCCTCCTCCTCTTCCTCCTCCTCTCTCCCCTCCTCCTCCTCCTCGTTCTCTTCCTGTTCCTCCTCCTCTTCTTACTTCTTTTCTATAGCGGTAACACTAATGGGGCGGGACAAAAGGACAAAATACATGCACTATACATTATAAACCTCAAGAAAACCCCTAAAAGTCGTGGCCTCGCGTCCCATAAAGGAGAGTCACGTAGCGAACACTGGAGTTGGATGGAGATGGCAGTAGGAGTTTTTGTTATTATTTTTTACGTGAGTGTTAAGAAGTCTAGATAGGTGTGAAAAATATGACGAGAAGTAGGGATTTTTTTTTATCAGTTAGTCTGGTGAAGAGCACAAAATATATAAGTAAATAGATAAATGAATAAATAAGTAAATAAATAAGTTAGTAAATAAATATATAAGAATGTGAGGGTAAGAGTTTAAAATCAGGTTACATTAGATTAGATTAGGTATTATCAAGCAGATTTCCCTCCTTCCACTCTGAACCAGTTTAGAAAAAGTCATCCTTATGAGAAAGTGCTTCAAGTGTTCCTGCTTATTAACACGTCAAACGCCTTCACGAGGTGAGAAGTTCAATCATTCGCATCTGAGTACTTCGAAACAAGACTCCAAGAGGCAACGGAACGGAAGGAAATGAGAAAATAAGCTCAAATAACCGAAACAGTGAGCTGAACGAAGATTACTGGGAGGGCGACAGGAGGTGAAGGACAGTTTGACGCTCTGGAGTTTCACATACCAGGCCGAGGCAAGGAAGAAGGAAGCAGGGCAGGGACGCACTTGTAATTAATCTTATCGTCTCGTCCCTCCTTCGTTGGCGGCGGGGTCCCTTGGCTGGATTATACACTGAGAGATTGATGCGATGCGATGGGTACCTAGGTAGATAGATGGTGTGAGAGAGAGAGAGAGAGAGAGAGAGAGAGAGAGAGAGAGAGAGAGAGAGACGAGAGAGAGAGAGAGAGAGAGAGAGAGAGAGAGAGAGAGAGAGAGAGAGAGAGGCAGATAAAGACACAGACCAAAGAAGAACAAAGAAAGAGATGAAGACAGACGAAATTACCTAGAATCACACACACACACACACACACACACACACACACACACACACACACACACACACACACACATTCATATATCTACGTACACACGAAACACACACACACAAACACACACACATATACAAACAAACATACATACATACATTAACATTCACCCACGCATGGAATTTCAGTGTTAAGCTAAATAAAACCATCGCGGAGGAGAACGGCCTGAAAAGTTCCATTTATATCACCACGGGGAAAACTCCCTTCGCCTCAAAGTGGTTTGCAGATACAGCACTCGGCACTTCGGGAGAGAAACGCGGCTTTGTCAATGAGCTGCTGGTACTTATTGTTTGTGGAGGAGGAGGAGGAGGAGGAGGAGGAGGAGGAGGAGGAGGATGAGAAGGAGGAGGAGGAGGAGGAGGAGGAGGAGGTTAGATGTTGATGGTTACTGTGGTTATTTCATATTATTTCTCTCTCTCTCTCTCTCTCCTCTCTCCGTCTCTCTCTCTCTCTCTCCTCTCTCTCTCTCCTCTCTCTCTCTCCTCTCTCTCTCTCTCTCTCTCTCTCTCTCTCTTCTCTGGAGTGGGACACGCGGCTTATTTTTGGGTTACTGATGTGTTTCCTTAACCCAAGTGACATTATGGCCAATTGTGGTGCGTGTGCATGGAAATATACCGAAACACACACACACACACACACACACACACACACACACACACACACACACACACACACACAGATAGATAGACAGATAGATACAATGTTTGATTGCTTGATCGCATGAGTTGAGTGACCGACTCATTGACTGACAGACACTCACAAAATAGATACAGATAGATAGATAGACAGATAGATAAGTAGGTAGGTAGGTAGGTAGGTGGGTAGGTAGGTAAATAAATACATAGCTATACAATGGAAAGAAAATTTGAGAGCAGAGAGAGAGAGAGAGAGAGAGAGAGAGAGAGACTCGCTCCGGTCTGTGTATGGAATCCGTGTTATTCCTCGCATTACTAGGGCCACCATTCTGCAAGGGGAGGAAGACTCTGGGCAGTCAGCCAGCCAGATATAAACATTCTAATGCGGGACTTGCATGACCGCCCCTAATACTTGTCACTATATTTTTCAGATGTTTGTAAATTACGACGTATTATCTAAATATACAAAACTCTCCGGAGGGAAGAAGATTTCCTCAAGACCCCCCCCCTAGGGATATGACGCAGGGCAAGGGGGAAGTAAGGGTTATATAGGATACGTGGGTGGCAGGGATTGACGTCATGTGGCCCAGGATGCACTGCGGTGTTACTCTTACTTGATGGGGAAAGCGAAGCGGGACAGGCAGACGAATGGTGAGCTTAATGATGTATACAGTGACGGTCAGAAGTAGTGATTTATTGAAGAAGTCATGGTCAGAAGTAATAAAAGCAGACAGATGAGGAACATATTTTTGTAACCGGTGTACAGTCACGGTCAGAAGTAGTGGTAAAGGCAGACAGACAAGTGGTGAGTTTATCAATGTGCGCTCACGGCCGGAAGTAGTGATTTATTGATGTACAGTCACGGTTGGAAATAAAATGTTTTTGCAGTTACCTTCCATATGATTTGCTGACAGTCTATCAAATTTCAAGTTTCGTAGTGGAGCCCTCAGCAGAGAGAGAGAGAGAGAGGTCCCTTTTCCTAGATGGACAATCAGGATTACTGCACATAACGTAACGCTAAAGAATTACAGCTGGAAACAATAGCCAACGCAGCACTGCAGTCAAGCCTATTGTTCCTTGAAATCGAGTATCTATGTGCCAATATCACATTCTTCATCACTGTTACCATTGCATTATTTCATTGCCTCCTTGTCTGTATACATTCTTAGCCACCGCATCCTACGCAGCTTAGCCAGAGTGAAGGGGTCTCTCAGGCTATAAGGATCCTATTTTGATACGTTCTCTCTCATAAGAGCTATTTTCAAGGGGAACATAATTAGTCGACATCTGACCAACAGTAATGATTTTACATTGGGGCGATGGGATCAACAGTGTGAATGGTGTATGTATGAGTGTGTGGTGTCTTGTCTGGGCCACCCCCGTGTGGGATTGCCAGCCTGGTATATAGACAGATAGAAAACTGAATAGTGCTGAATGAGTTACACAAGCAAACACATAAAGCGTCAAAACTTGCGCAGGGACACGAACAGTCTCTGAGTCGTTAAATGTTTCATAATGGTGTAGTTATGTTGCACCATACGTGAGATTTGGCTTGTCAGATAAATACATGGAGTGTGACGCCTCGCTGTGACACTATTCTGGGCCGCATCGGAACAAGCAGCGGGGCAGAGGAGAGGCGGGGCGGGGCGGTGGGACGGGGCGGAGAGGTTCCATGATACTCTAAACCAGACCCCCGTGAAGCAGAGCAGTAATATGCGACCCGGTGACAGCCCGCCCCCACCGCTCGTTTGTTATCTCCCTAACACACACACACGCACACACAAGAGTAATGTGCGTGTATTGCCTCATAACAAAACCGCATTACAAAGTTATACAAGCGTGACAGGGGACTCCCTTGCGTGTATTGCCTCATAACAAAACCACATTACAAAGTTATACAAGTGTGGCAGCAGAGTCCCTTCAGTGCAATATCAAGCGAGCGGTGGCCGGAGCTGGCGGAGTGGTCAGCGGCCCGTCAGTGTGTGACCAGCGGTGTCGCGTTTTTGTAACATTTTGTAACTCCAAACACTCACTTCTTTCACTATCATGGATGGCAGGGGATGTAATGATGAGGGAAGAGAGTGCATGAAGTCAAAAAAACCTTGCATAGAATATTTTGTCAGTGTGAAATTGTGGGAAGATTGTTATTTGGCTTTGAAAACAATGAAGCTGAGGAAACAAGAGATCTAATATACAGACTTTAGCGAAAGGGAAAGAATCTGGAAAAGGAGATACATAACTATAAGGAAATCTCTAAAGAGCAGACACACACTAAATGCTACACATACCGCTAATGCAATTTTCAAGCCACCAACACCCAGAACTCTTTCATAGTAATTAGAATGCATTCCCGCACATTCCAAGACGAATTACTTTGCGATAGCAACAAACAGCGGAAATAAATGAGCTTGCGTATGCCACCTCGATTAAATGCATTTTCAGCTTGCATAATGAGCCCAGCGCGAATATTTGAACAACACGGCTGTGCAATATTCGCTAATGGAGTTATCACGTAATTATTAAAGGAAAACAATTGCTTTCCGTGACACTTCCTCGGCAATTGATATTAGTGATTATCAAACAAGCCAAACAAGCAGATGATACCTTATCTGTTACGATAAGAGAACCAGTGATACAAACATTCGCCATACTTTTCCTTGAAGCTTCGTCTAATCAATCTAATCTCATAACTCTTAATTAATGAAAGTTCGGGTTACTTTTTTGGAGTCCTTACTTGTATCTTGAGCTCCACCGCAGACACAAAGACGCACCATGGATCATATTCTGAAACGTCTCTGCGTCTTATCTCGACTCGACCAATGAGTGCGTTGATATTTGACGTCAAACTAACCTAAACAGTATTAGATCTTCTAAAGCCAAACTAACAAAACCAAGCTAACCTAAATAGTACTAGATCTCTTAAATTCAATCTAACCTAAACAGTATTAGTGGAAGGCATTCGGGTTCCGAAGTGTGTTTCATGGTGCCGGTGACAGGTTAACAAGGATTCTACACCATCACTGGAAAAAAAAAAAAAAAAAGGAAAAGAAAATGAAAACCCGACTTCTCATCTCTGTAGCCTTTGAAAATAGTCTTGATGAGAACCTAAAGCGTTTCAGAGTACGGGTTACATGAAAACGACACAGATAAGAATGACAACAAAAGTGTTGGCAGTGTCCTCGTCACACGCTTGGATTGTGAATGTGAGCAGCTTCAAATTACTACCGGTCGTTACACAACAACACAGAAATCAGTGTGTGCTTATTTATGCATCACTCTGTCATTATACTGTATTACAACTACACTAATCACCTGTATCTCTTAAACCCCCTCTTACACGACACACAATAAAAGAGTGTATTTCCATCTCTTAACAGCCAAACTAAATACATGTCGCCCTTTGAGCCTGCCTATAACAAGACAACTTAGAATGCCAATCTGAAGCTTAACATTGTGATCTGTGGCTGCCAGTAACAACACAAGCAGCCTGCACGCCCCGCTGCCTCAGTACACTCAGTTACCTCAGTCCCTCACCACTAGATAACCAATAAGTGCGTTGATATTTGAAGCCAGACTAACCTAAACAGTATTAGATCTTCTAAAGCCAAACTAACATAAACCAAACTACCTAAATAGTATTAGATATCTTAAATCCAACCTAAACAGTATGAGCCAAACTAACATAAACAGTATTAGATCTCCTGAAGCTAAAGTAACCTAAGTAGTATTAGATCTCGTATACTCCTCACATATGCGGACGAAGCACAATAATTATTCCACGTGTATCATCAGTAAAGAGTTAAGTGGTGAGATGGATTTCGCTCAGCTGCTGGTGGTGTGTGGCGATGGTAGTGGTGATGGCGGTGATAGTGGTGGTGGTGGTGGATTGGCGCCGAGGATGGAATGAAGTGATCGAGTGTGCCAACAAGATTATGAAGGCAGGGTGATTATACAGCTGTGTATGAGAGAGAGAGAGAGAGAGAGAGAGAGAGAGAGAGAGAGAGAGAGAGAGAGAGACTTCGAAACATGTAGATTAGCGGGACAGTTTCCAATATTTCATACAAGAAAATAAAAAAAAAGGGGGAGAAAAGTAAAAACATGATGTAGGGAAGGAATGGAGAAAGGATGGAAGAAAGGAAAGAACGAAGGAACGAAGGAACGAAGGAAAGAAGGAAGGAGGAAAGTAAGGTATGAGGTAGGGAAGGAGGAAAGGATGGAATGAAGAGAGCTGGTTGGTTCATCACGTAGTAAAAAGTTCTTCAGGTTCTCGTCTCTATTAAGGCAGCTGATGATTAAAGGAAAGATAAATCGATGCAAACTGCTCCCTGATTTCCCAAACGGCTGAATACTCACTTTTTTTTCTAGTCTCCCTCTTACAGCTGAAAAAAGGGGAAGAAACTAAGTTAATCTTTGTAACTACTCTGCAGCGAATATGAAAGGTATGTAATCTCTCTCTCTCTCTTTCTCTCTCTCTCTCTCTCTCTCTCTCTCTCTCTCTCTCTCTCTCTCTCTCTCTCTCTCTCTCTCTCTCTCTCTCTCTCTCCAAAATAGTTTCTTTTGCTCTCTAAGGGCCACTGCTGAGTTCCTTCAATTTAGCCAAAGAGCAACAAAATCCAGAGAGCTATTTAAGATCGTCAAAGGAGATTACAGAACTGCCGAGAGAGAGAGAGAGAGAGAGAGAGAGAGAGAGAGAGAGAGAGAGAGAGAGAGAGAGAGAGAGAGAGAGAGAGAGAGAGGAAGAAGAAGAAGAAGAAGAAGAAGAAGAAGAAGAAGAAGAAGAAGAAGAGGAAGAAGAGGAAGAAGAAGACAGCCCGGGCAGTGTTCGGAGCGGTGTTGTCACCACCACGAAGGTTCGACAGATGGCTCAGGAAATGTTTCAAATTGAGAAGTGCCAACTTTTTTAATCTGGTGTTCGCGACAGTTGGACCTATCAGAGAGAGAGAGAGAGAGAGAGAGAGAGAGAGAGAGAGAGAGAGAGGGATTAATGTTACTTTCGTGAGGTAAAACTCTTCTGAGCAGTTAGTTTTACATTCCAGCAGAGAGTTTCCTTCTTCTTCTTCTTTTTTTCATGTATCTTTATATAAGTTAATATTTTCTTACTTTTCCTTTTGTTATTTGAATTATTTCCCTCCTTTCCTTTTTCTCTTATTTTTTTCTACATTTTCATTTTTCATTCTACTTTTCCTTCCCAACATAGGTTATAGTGAAGACCTTGTATCATTTATTTACTAAGGATGAAGAACAATCACAGACGCGCCCTTTCATACAAAAAACCCAAGCTGTACAGTTGTTCTGGTGTGAATGTGAAAGGTCATTACTGCGTGACCCTTAACGACGTCTAGATGACCCGCCGAGACTCCTCGTAGTAGCAGGACAGTTTGATTCACTCGTAGTTCAGGAGGTTCGCCTTTGTAACGCCACTCGCTCGTTTTCTTTCCTTCGTCCAAATAACCCGTCTTTCAATTTCTATTCTCCTATCTTCTTGAATTTATGTCCTTTTATATGTTCTGTATTTTCATTATCAAGTGTCTGCCTGTTGTGTCCCCCTCTTTCTTTTCGTATGAGGAGCCACAGTCATTACAGGCCGTGATTTGCTCCTGACGCTGCGCACTTCTACTTTAAACGTCTCAGCACGCTGGAATGACGACACCAAAACATGCAAATGCTGCCTCGCCTCGCCTTGCTTCTGACTCTCGCCGAGCTCCCTTAACAGTCCCTCTGGCACTTTTGTCTCCTCGCACACAGGAGGCGGCAATTCGCTGGCCTTTTCCCTTCCTTTATTGGCCTGGGTGTATCTGTGTAAATCTTGAAAACGGAGTGATGTAGATGTGAGGGTCACCAGGTGTGTCTCGCCTGGGAGGGTCCCCAGCACCCTGCCTCCATCGCTCTTCACCCTCTCTTGCTGCGGCCCAAAGCTGCTTCACTCGAGCACCTGACAGCCCCTCGCACCGCCCCTCGCCTTTTCTAACAACTGCACTGCTACGGAATTTCAAAGCTACGTGATTTCTTTTCTGGAAACACGCGACGCTGCACCTTCTGTGTGAAGTGTCCTGTGTGTGCGTCGCTTGTTACTCTCCGCCACCACCACCACGACTTTATATCACTCCTGGCCAAATAGAGCAGTCTGCATTTCATTCCTCAACCCCTTTTATTCCTCGATTTGATAGACGGAATCTGAGAATACCTTATTTCTTTTCATCTCATTTTTATTTCGCTCTCTCCTCCATGTATTCAGTTCTTGGATGCATGGAAAACTACGCGGTTCCTTTGCCTCGGAAGTCTGATTGTACGCACACACATTCTCCCTCCCTTCGCTGAGTCGCTTCCATGTAAGATCCAATACCGCCTGTTATCCTGTTAGCGCGGCAGCGTCTTAAGGGGCTCGAGCTGGATTTTTCCCTAGTGTTTGTGTGTGTGTGTGTGTGTGTGTGTGTGTGTGTGTGTGTGTGTGTGTGTGTGTGTGTGTGTGTGTGTGTGTGTGTGTGTGTGTGTGTGTGTGTTTCAAAGAACTTGACGTTACTGAAAGATATTTTGGCAGAGAAGTAAGTAAAAGATTCTCCGGAAGTTACAAGCAACAACAACAACAACAACAACAACAACAACAACAACAACAACAACAACAACAACATAAACAACATAAACAACAACAACAACAACAACAACAACAACAAGAGAGAGAGAGAGAGAGAGAGAGAGAGAGAGAGAGAGAGAGAGAGAGAGAGAGAGAGAGAACAGCGCGCACTTCACCCAAGCATGAAAGAAAGCAAGACAATGTGGCGCATCGATAATTTCGCAGACACTCCCCGTATCACTCTCGTCCTGCACTTTACCCTTACCGCAGAGTACACGGGAGCCCGCCGAGCCTCCCCTCCCGCCCTGGGCCCGCCAACATACAGGAGCACACGGCAAGGCGACACAAAGGCCGGGAAGAGCACCGCACTCAAAGAAGGAAAGATAGAAGAGTCGATACTACAGGAATGCAATCAGGAAGGCGCAACAAAGCTCCCGATAACACAGGAAAGCTTGCAAATATAGCTGCGTACATTGCCATACATCGCTGTACTATAAAAATTAACATGAGGGAGGAACAAACATTAACAGACCTGTATGATATGGTTTGATTTACTGTTTCAATTAAGCATGAACTATTGATATGGAAGGCGCGATGTAAATTCTATTAACTATTATACTTTGGGTTACTCCCGTTAGGTGTGGTCACAGCGAATTATTCGTCTCCATCTTACTCTGTCTGTTGCGTCTTCAGTTATATTCATCATCCGCTTGTCTTCCTTCAGTGCATCCAATAAATTTTTCTTTGGTCTTCCCTCAGCTTAGTTGGTTTATAACCAGCACCCTCCTCCCCAGGTCTCTCCTCTGCACACCAGCCACTCTCAATCTCGTCTCTCTACTCTTGCCCTAATTGACGCACGGGCACGGGTTCTATGAACATTATACATGGAGGTATTTTAAGCGTGTTTTCTTACATAACAATAACGACAGAGTAACTTTTAATTGATATTTCATAATAAGCTTCCTCTTCAAATAGAATTATCTGCCGATAACTTTTCATAGAGCGGGAATATTTGAAGTTCCCTTGATTATCTCGTGGATTATCAACCATTCTGCGCTGAGTGGTGTTGCTTTTGTCCGCAAATTAGGTCTCATTGCTGTGAAAACGTGAAGCAGATAAACCCAGCTCTCCTAGTAATATAGATTATTCCATGTAACCTCGCATAATCCCGTGTTATCCACCTTAATGTATCGTGATGTTTTGGTCTTGCCTCTGCCCTGATCCGCCTCGCCTCAGTATGTCACTGTACAGATGGGAACAGCTGGTGTAAGCCTCCCCTTGCAAAACAATTCATATTTCAAAGATCAAAACGTTAACAGCATAATATAGCTGATTTGTACACATGAAGGACTATATAATAGCAAAGGTGTTACCCTCAGACTATTACCCTCCATGACCCCTTGAACACACAACACAACCCCAGCGGCCCATTAATGTGGCGTGACAAAACTCCTATACATAAAGGGATAACAGATACATCACCCTAGACCAATATTTCCACAACTACTTAAAGCCACCAAACAACTCTTGCGGTCCACTCATGCAGCATAAACAAAACCCTTATAGCATTATATAATATATTACAGAATGCTACACATTAGGAGACAACAAATACATCACCATTGCACCAATATCCCCACGATTTCTCAATACCACCGGCAACGCAGCCGTCCACTGAAGCGACCATAGCAGAAGCCTTGCACTCCATTCCACCCAGCAATTTGGCAGAGGTACTATCTGCTCCGCCACGCTGGCTGAGTATTCCCGCCTTGATGTGAGGAAAGGAACAGGTAAAAATGGCCGCATGCTGGAAATGTGGAAATGTTGATGAGGTGGCGGGCCTTCACAGGGTCCTGATAACACTGGTGTCAAAGGAAGGGCAAAATTGCACCCCACGTGACCACGCCTGTTTTGACACGCCGCGCTGGGAGGACTCAGGGACGAGCCGCTGTGGCGTTATGGAGCCTGGCCCCCTTCATTGCCGGCACCTGTGATTGTGTCTCCATCACACATACACACACATGCACAGGCGGCAGAATAACATTGGTTCATCAGTTGAAGGGAGGAAGGAGCGCCGCGGGACATGCCACTCGAGCACTCCTCTGATATTAATGTTATTATGGAACGAGAGAGAGAGAGAGAGAGAGAGAGAGAGAGAGAGAGAGAGAGAGAGAGAGAGAGAGAGAGAGAGAGAGAGAGAGAGAGAGAGAGAGAGAGAGAGAGAGGGATGGGGATGAGGATAAGGTAAGTTAACTATTGTTTTTAAACGCCAAATGTTAATCTGTTAGCAAATTTTTTTCCTAAAATGTTCTCTCTCTCTCTCTCTCTCTCTCTCTCTCTCTCTCTCTCTTCTCTCTCTCTCTCTCTCTCTCTCTCTCTCTCTCTCTCTCTCTCTCTCTCTCTCTCTCTCTCTCTCTTTCTTTCTCTCTCTCTCTCTCTCTCTCTCTCTCTCTCTCTCTCTCTCTTCTTTCTCTCTCTCTCTCTCTCTCTCTCTCTCTCTCTCTCTCTCTCTCTCTCTCTCTCTCTCTTCTCTCTCTCTCTCTCTCTCTCTCTCTCTCTCTCTCTCTCTCTCTCTCTCTCTCTCTCTCTCTCTCCTCTCTCTCTCTCTCCCTCACACACACACACACACACACACACAGGGACGGTGAACGTATAATATAAGAAAGGGAATATACCAACTCTCTCTCTCTCTCTCCTCTCTCTCTCTCTCTCTCTCTCTCTCTCTCTCTCTCTCTCTCTCTCTCTCTCTCTCTCTCTCTCCAGCTTCTTTCATCCCATTAAGTACTCGCTCGACGGGAAAGACGTGGATTATAATAGCTAATGAAAGATCCCCTGAGCCGCCTCCAGCGTGTCTTGCTGCTCAGGCTAAGGAGAGACACAGTGGCCGCTGGACCTCGGAGTATTCAGACAGCCAAGAGGGTTAGTATTATTCATGTTAGGGTATGTCTCTTGTCTGTCTGTCTGCCTATCTGTCTCTTTTTTGTCTGTCTGTCTGTCTGTCTCTGTATTTACGTCTCATCTCCTTGACTCTCTCTCTCTCTCTCTCTCTCTCTCTCTCTCTCTCTCTCTCTCTCTCTCTCTCTCTCTCTCTCTGAAACCGTGCCTCCTTTTGTCAAACTCATAGATTCTTTCATTCAGCATGTTTATGTATCAAATCATCTGTTTATCTGTCTATCTATCTACCAATTGTCTATTTATCTATCTATTTATCAATCTGTCTATCCATCTATCTATATACCTATCTATCTATCTATCTTTCTATCCATCTATTTATCTATCTATTTTATCTACCTATCTACCTGGCTACCCATCCATCTGTTCCCCCCCCCCGACCCACCTGCCTGCCTGCCTCAAGTAATAACTAGTAGTAGTGTGCCAAGCAGTAACAAGGAGACTCCACTCCCCGCTGGGGCTCGCATCAACCCGGAGATAAAAGTAATAAACAGTAGTGTGTAATTTCTTAAAAAGCTTCAGCGTAACAGGTGGGAGTGGAAAGACAATTAAGGAAGAAGGATAGATCTCATGGTGGCCATCTACATGTGTGTGTGTGTGTGTGTGTGTGTGTGTGTGTGTGTGTGTGTGTGTGTGTGTGTGTGTGTGTGTGTGTGTGTGTGTGTGTCCGTTTGTTTGTCTTGTGGTGAAATGTTTAACTCGTTAGTGACATAAAATTGACATTGATGCAAATAGAAAAAATAATAATGCTGAGAGAGAGAGAGAGAGAGAGAGAGAGAGAGAGAGAGAGAGAGAGAGAGAGAGAGAGAGAGAGAGAGAGAGAGAGAGAGAGAGAGAGAATGTTATTTGCTGCACAATGTTTAATATATCAGCTGGTGTTTTTTTCTTTTTTCTTCTTCTCAGTGTTCTTCCATGAAAACATGAGATAATAAGGGAAGCTGCAAGAAGCCATCAGGCCTACACGTGGCAGCCCCTGTATGAAATACACCTACCTATCTCTACCTATCATCCCGATCCATAAATTTGTCTAATCTTCTTTTAAAGCTCCCTATTGACTCAACACTACAAACCTGATTATTGAGGTTGTTCCATTCATATACCACTCTATTTCAGAACTAATTCCTTCCTATCTCTTTCTTGAACCTAAATTTTTCAAGTCTGAAACCGTTATTTCTTGTTATATCCTGATTATTGATCATAAGAATTTTGTTTACGTCCCCCTTGTTATAATCCCTAAACCACTTAAAGACTAGTAGTTTGTTTTTGTTCCGTTCTTCATTGTTTTTCCTATGTGTCCCTTTGAAATCTATATAGACGCTCCCACAACATGCAGGTGAAAAAAAAAAAAAAAAAACTGTGCCGGAAATTCCATATCGTGTGTCCCCTTGATGACACCGTGCGAGCCTCAGCCGTGCGTGACGCAATTGTCTGTCCCAAAAACACGAGCTCGAAACAAACCAAGAAAAAAAAAGGAAGGGATGAAAATAAAGTACTGCATCTAGGCGCTCTTATATTTCTTTTATTTTTCTTCGTAGTTCGTGAATTGTATTCTAAAATGTTTCCATGTCTTCTTATTTCCACTGGTTGTGACAGCTCTAGTGGAAGTTATTGGGATTTTTATGATTTTGCTGATAATTTAACAAATATTCAGCATCATCAGTGGAAAAAAAGATCCATGAGGACCAGGCTAATTATCTTTGTGACCTCTGAAAATACGGCACCCCCCCTCCTCTCTCTCTCTCTCTCTCTCTCTCTCTCTCCTGCCCTCCCACCCTCCAACCTATCCTTCCTCCCTGCCTTCCCTCCCTCCCTCCCAACGCCCACACTCGTCCCTTTGTCCGCGGCTGGTTTCCCCTATTGACAAATTTTCCGAGCTGAGTGGTTCTTTCGTATTTCCACATCCTCCAATCAAGAGTTAACGTGGCTTCCTGGTCAGCCAATGAGAATAGCAGTCCGCCTTGCCAGGATATTAGTGAGGCTTCCTTTTTAATCAATAAAGAAAGTAGCATCTCTTAAAAAAAAAAAATATATATATATATATATATATATATATATATATATATATATATATATATATATATATATATATATATATATATATATATATATATACATATATATATATATATATATATATATATATATATATATATATATATATATATATATATATATATATATATATATATATATATATGTAGCGGGACACAAGTCACCGCTCCTAGCACTCCGTTTTCTGTTTCATTATCACCCTTCCGTTTTCACTCTCTCTACTGCACACGCTCTTGTCTTTCATATCTTTATACATTTCTCTTACTTGTCACATTCTTTGCACGCTCTTTAACACATGTGTTACACATCTTCTCAACACATCTTACTACTCCTTTCTTCACACAGACATACACACACACATACACTCTTTTTTTCCATAATTTTGTATGTGTCGTTTGTTGTGTTTAGTGATTGCGAGGCCAGGGCTGCCCTCATCGTCCGCCACACGCCCACAGACCTGATGCTGCGAGTTCTCAGGGCAGCGCCCCCGCCCCGCTGAACAGGTCGCAGCTCCTTTCCTAACCGGCGAGCAGCACTCCTCGCCGCGCCACCGCACCGCCCACCACCGGGCCCCAAGACTCCCCCACCTGCGGGCTGGTGCCCGCTTTGTGTATTATGTACATTCATGTATATTTT
Organism: Scylla paramamosain; assembly: GCF_035594125.1. Classification (NCBI taxonomy): domain Eukaryota; kingdom Metazoa; phylum Arthropoda; class Malacostraca; order Decapoda; family Portunidae; genus Scylla; species Scylla paramamosain. The sequence continues at coordinate 1,776,102 of NW_026973673.1, read as the reverse complement.
TTCCTTTGTGCAATATGTATATATGTATATGTTGACATAATACTCAATAAACCTTTAATAATAATTGTTGAATAAATAGAGAATACCCAGGCTAAGTTTCCTTTGCCAGAGCTACAATGTTGTAACACTGGAAACTGTTACCCTTAAAGGACTAAACACTGCTATGACCAAGAGGCATAGTTGGGAGCCTAAACTTCTCGCTTGAGCGACTCCCGGGCGGCCAAGTAGCACTTCACCTTCGCTACATATATATATATATATATATATATATATATATATATATATATATATATATATATATATATATATATATATATATATATATATATATATATATATATATATATATATATATATATATATATATATATATATATATATATATATATATATATATATATATATATATATATATATATATATGGTACGTGCTCTCTACTTTTTCACTCCCTCTTTTTCTACTCAGAAAGTAAGTAAGAAGATCAAGTTAGGTAGCTCAGGAAGCCTCGGGGGTAAGCTTGTTATGCAGCTGTTCCTTATTGTTTGAAATTAAAGGTCCTTCCCCCGACTATTTGAATGTAGCCTATAGGGAGAAATACTTAGTTACGGAAGGTAGGGCCTGGCACCTCAGTGGGGTTGTTGTCTTTCTTTTGTCTCCCTTTGCCAGAGCCCCTCTTACATCCAAAAGAGTATAAAGTGAGTTACATAGCGCGCTATTAGTAAAAGTGACAGAATAACGGGTGATTGTAACAGAAAACTAAGTGAGGATAAAGATTAAGATGACTCATGAATATGCACCATTCATAAATTTGCATGTTTCTCTACATAGATTAATCCGAAAAGCAAGAGATGAAAAATGGAATCTAACTTTCTTTTTTCAAAGTATTGGATTATGCATCAATTAAAGTGTGTCACGACCTACACTGGTTTTATTCAATATCTCTCTCTCTCTCTCTCTCTCTCTCTCTCTCTCTCTCTCTCTCTCTCTCTCTCTCTCTCTCTCTCTCTCTCTCTCTCTCTCTCTTAGCGACATATGACATCACTGTTGCATCACATTAAGCCAGTCGGAAAATCAGTCTTTGTTAGGCCAAGTCGAAGGAATGGCGGAGAACGATCACTAGTTGAAGTCATCAGTCACTCAAAGAAAAGAAGTAAAATCGGTGATCTTTCTCTATCCATCATTGCCTCCGTCTTCCTCCTGCCTTTTGCCCGACGACTGGGTGGCAGCATTCAAGAATAGCACGCTGGAGTACCGCGGTGAAGCTCGCCATGCTCAGTGATACATGACAAGACAAGACCAAAGGCAAGTGGTTTTTGATAAAAACGAGGCTGCAACGAAGACAGCGAGACTGATGACCGTGTGTGTGTGTGTGTGTGTGTGTGTGTGTGTGTGTGTGTGTGTGAAGACTAACTTAAATCAGTGTGCTCTCTGTGAAGGGGAGGACTGTGTGTATGTATGTGCGTATGTCAAGACTACTTATAACTGACGTGCTGTCTCTAAAGGGAAGTAGTGTCGCTACTATGTTGGTGAAACCTCCACTCACCGCCTGGCAGCTTACCTCTACACAGTCATCAGTCCTCAGGTGTAATAATACTTTAAGTCCCCCCATTCCAGTTACCCATAAATCCACAAACCCACCAGTCCTTCAGTCCACCAACCTACCAATACCCAGTCTAACACAAAAGTTCACTAATCCAGCCCAGCCCCAGTGATCCACCATCCCACAGACACATCAGCCCACTGCCCACCAAGACACCACGCCGCCAGCAAACCAAAACCCTGCCCACTAGACTCTCAAGCTAAGCCACACCCCAGTCCGTCATCCCTGCCAGTCTCGTCTACCATCCACTGAGCCGCCAGCACAGATCATCCCCGCCCGCTAGACCCACGAGCTACGCCACACCCCTGGCCGTTATCCCTGCCCTGTCAGAGCCTCGAGGATCTGACGCAGTAGGACGTCAGGGAGGCAGCTTGTCATCTATGTGCCTTGAATACATTGTATAAAAATGTTGCTAAACGCTCGACATGCCTTGCCATTAGTTGGCACCCAGCAGCCGCGGGCCACGAGGGGCGGCCTTTGTTAGCTTCGTTATTATGATTCTGTGCTAGAGGTCCTGGCTGCGTTAGTGGCAGTAGTAGTACTGGTAGTGGTGGTGGTGGTGGTGGTGGTGATAGTAGTAGTGAAGGTAGCGGTAATGATGGTGGTGACGGTGGTAATTGAGATACACGTAGTGGCAGTGGCATTAATAAAACTAGTAGTAGTAGTAGTAGTAGTAGTGGTGGTGGTGATGGTGGTAGTAGTAGTAGTAGTAGTAGTAGTAGTAGTAGTAATAGTACTAGTAGTAGTAGCAGTAGTGGTGGTGGTGGTAGTAGTAGTTGTAGTAGTAGTAATAGTAGTAGTAGTAGTAGTAGTAGTAGTAGTAGTAGTAGTAGTAGTAGTAGTAGTAATAGTAGTAGTAGTAGTTCTTGTTGTTGTTGTTATTGTTTTAGCGGCACCAGCAGCAAAAGCAGTACGGTGGTGGTTGTAGTAGTAGTAGCAGCAGTAGTAGCAGTAGTAACAGTAACAGTAGTAGGAGTGATAGTGACATCTGACGCACGAGAAGGGAGTACTGACAGGGACACCTCTGTACCTCCTCTATTTTCTTCCCAGTAAGATGACGCGACCACTGAGACGGGACCCGTGCCTGACCGGGGCACCGTACGCAGCGGTGGAATGACCTGCGTGAAGGCGCGTGTGGGTGGTGGGGAGTGGGCGGGGCTGCATGTGTTTGGGGGAGACTGCTAAGGCGGGGTGCTACGTGGATGAGCGGGTGGGTGGATAGACAGTGTGTGTGTGTGTGTTTGTGTAGGAGATCGGGCTGGAGTTTAATGGGTGGTTGGGTGGTTAGGTCGGTTGAGTGAGTCGATGGATGCTCTGTGTGTGTGTGTGTGTGTGTGTGTGTGTGTGTGTGTGTGTGTGTTCTTGAAGCTGTACCTGTATCACTAAAACTCTCGCGACTACCAGTGACATCGCATTTCTTTCGATTATAATAAAACTTAAACAATAATGATAATAATAATAATAATAGTAATAATAATAATAAAACAGGAAAATTTTTCCTTCTTGCCTTATATCCTATTAATCAGTAATTAATATGTACAAACACAAGCCTTAGTTTGTACTCACAAGGACAAAACCACTGCTGCCGTTGGGGTATTGTTGTGTTCGGCGAGGGTGTGAGGGAGGCGCGGGTGGTGTTTGCGAGGGGCGGTGTGGCGCGCGTCAGAGGCTCGCTCCCCTGGTGCCCGTCTCAACCCGAGAGCTCCAACTGTCCCGCCTGAAGCTGGAAGCTGCCGCCAGTGTGGACTGAGGTAAGGTAAGTGAATCAAGGTAAGTATGTATTGTCGGTTGGACTGTTAGTAAATTGGTGTGGGTGTAGTGCTACATGCCTGCAGGCTGCTTGGGTAGTCACGGTGGTACTTGTCTATTTGGTTTAGTTTGTCTTTAAGGGCTTGGTAGGTTGGTATTTCTAGTTCTTCTATTCTGTTCCATATTGTCTTGGCTCTGTAGTGTAGGCGTATGTTAAGAGGTGTTGTTCTAGTGTGTGTGTGTATTTGTTCTGTTGTCATAGTGTACGGGTGTTTCTGGTTGGTGGCGAATCTCAGTGCTTTGTTTTGTACTTTTTGTAGTTTGCTTATCTGGTGTTTACTCATAGTGTGCGTTGGGATTGGTGGATAGTTAGTATAGGTAGGATTAGTGCTTTAACTAAGTGAATTTTGATTTTTTTCTGGCAATTTATACAGTTTATATAGTTTCTGTAGTGCAACATCTGCTATATTCTTTCGTTCCTGAATGTGTTTGTAATAACCAGTGGTGGTAATGGTTAGACCTAGACATTTGCCATTATTTTTAAATTCTATTTCTTCGTCGTTGATGATTAAGGGAAAGGTTTTTTTGGCTCCGAGGTGGAGAGGCGTGAATTTATTCATGTTTGTTTTAATTTTCCATTTTCTTTCATAGTTATTAATTACTCTGATTGTTCTTTCAGTTTTTATGTTTAACATATTGTGGACTGAGGCTCGTATTATTTCTCTTATATAGTCACCTGTTGCTAAGGTTGCCACATCTCGCTTCATTCTCCACTCTGGGAAGAGTTTGCGAGTCACTCCCCTCTTGGAGGGTGTGCGAATAGTATGGTAATTGAGGCGTTCACGCACCGGCAGGATGGTGATGAAAGGCCTCTCTTGCCCTGTGTCGAGCACCTGGTGGTGAGACGCATCACTCACCACCCCCGACTAGCCACGTGAGAGGTTCCACTCTCTTGCACGGTCCACATGAACGTTTGTGAGTGAAAGATTTTGTTGGCTTAATTTGTTATCATAATAGAATATTGCCACAATCGTTGCCACATTACATTACATTAATATATACATTATGAATTGTGCCATCTATACAGTGGTTAAGAAATTAAGGGGCTGCAATTAAAGTGCAAATTTATAGAACACGACAAAAGATGTGCTGAATACAGGACCCTCAGGCTGACTACCTCACTGGAAGGAAGAGAAAGGTATACGCAAACACGAGGGATAGAGTGAATCTGTAATGATGGAGTGCACAGGGAGCCCTGCGTCCTGGCATAAGGGACGGGCACTATTAGAGATAGTAGGTGGATAAGCCAGCTGAAAGGTAAGTAGAGTCTACTTGTGGGAAGCCCTTACAACACTCAATTGAAAAATAATAGAAAATTAAATTACAAAAATAAACAAATATAACAGATGAAATGCTATAAGCGCAGTAGATGGTAGGAAAATGTGTGTGTGTGTGTGTGTGTATCATCATCATCAGGTCGTTGCCGATTCCTTAAGATTAAGAATACGGCCTTCAGTGTTAATCTGGCGTCACCAAAGCAAGTAATAGCATCGGGTCATACGGCAAACACCTAACTTCTTGAATCATTTACCTGGCAGTGTCGCAGCTCCACGACCATTATTCTGAAAGACTTCTGTGCCGCACCTCCACTACATTCAAAGGACCTAGTTTAAGTTACATGGGTTGTTAAGTTCTTTTTTTTTTTTTAACGGCTATAATGACAGATTATCATGATTTCTATTTTCCAAAGGTCTAGTTGAAGCTACATTGTTTTTTAAGGGTCTTTTTACGGTTCTAGTGACAGATTAATAAGACTTCTACATTTAAAAGGCTCTAATTGAAGATAAGTGTTTTTTCTACGGTTCGAGTGACAGATTACACTTTCACACATTTCGACTTTTTACTGTCCATGACCCGGCACCGTGTATGCTACACACGTGTGCCAAGTCTAGAAAGCCTTGCTCACGCGGGGAAACCACCTTTCTCAGTGCACGTACCATAAGACACCAATTAAGACTTTATACCTTCCTCGTGAGACGCAGAGCCTGAGTCCCGGGACTGATGGTACAGAGAAAGGCAAAGGGAAGGCATCAGTACATCCCACAGGATCAGTCAATCCCACCGAGCCATCGCGCTCTCCCACCCGCCTAATAAGCCTTCCTAGCCTTCACCCTCTGTCTTGCCTGCTTCCATGGTCTGCCTCCTGATGCTTCTTGAAGTACTTTTTTTTTCTTCTTCTTTCTCTCTTCCCTTAGTTATACTATGGCTACTTTTCGGAGAACATTTTCTTTCCCCTGCGAAAGTTTGCAGGGTTACGCTTCATTAGGACCACCCGCAGCAGATTTATGAAAGGGTTGCCTCTCATTAGCATATTCACTGTAATCAGCATTCTTTAATTACATCACCTTGACAGTAAAGTAGTGAACATCACATTTACAACACTGACTGGAGGAAGATGGTGAGAGGAGCATGGCAACTTTCAAAAACGCACCTTTCACCTTGCCAGATCACGCTGGTGCAAGCGCGCATGCACACACACATACATTTAACACCGAGCACACAGCATCCTACATCTTGCTGCTGGATTAGAAGGTAAGTAACAGAACAAGTCACCTGTAAGTACCATCAGTTTGTGGAGCCTACAAGGGTCAGTTGTGAGAGTAGACATGTATGTACACCAGACCACATGCAGGTGATGGGAGGTAGGACAGACAGGATGAAGGGGCAAAAGGTATGACAGTGGTAGTGATGGGCTGATAACCTTAAAGTCTTCCTGTCCAACCTGTATCATAGGCATTAGCTGTAGTTAAGAGGATGAATTTTATGGTTCAATAATTTTATTGAGCTTCTTCATCTTGCACTTCAAATATTCTGTAATTTTCTTACATCTATCTTTAGTGTAATACTCAAAAATGTAAACCAGAACACATGTTGCAAATTCACATGCCATAACTCTTGATCCTGCATACTTACTGGAACAAATTATAACACTAGTCTGGAATTTGTTCTATCATTGCATCATTTGTTCATCCATAACCTTAGCCACCCATTCTGGATGTGCAATATTGATTTTTTCAATGATGCCATTCACTTGGAAACAGAGAGACTGGATCTGCTTATCCCACTGAGGAAGGACATCACGTGCCTCAAAGTGGAGGATGCCATCAATCTGAGAAGGAGAGAACTTATCTATATCTGATCTATATCTGACACTGGTTTTTATGAACTCTCCAAAAGGAAATGGCTACAACAAATGTCACCTTTCATTCCTATCCTGGCATTTTTTCCTTGCATGCTTTAATCTTATTTTCCCCTCACTCATTTTTCCACCAACGGCTGATGATCCTAAGAGTGTGAATGAGTGCATGAGTGTGTGGTGCTTTGTCTGGGTCACCCCATGTGAGATTACCTGCCTGGTATAAAGACAGACGGAGAACTAAAAATAAGGATTCCTAAGGAAAAAGATTTCTGTCTTCAACATTAATTCAATCTTGTTGTGTTCTGTGTTCTTAAAGATAAAACAACTTTCCTTACCTGATCAATGTACCCATTCATGCGTCCCTCAGTAATCATCTGGCTGGCTATTTTCTCAGCTTTTGCTGGAGATATTTGAAGGAGAGCCCCAAGTTCAGAGAATGTTATGTTGTTATAAAGCTTGCTAGCTGCCAGCAGGTTGTGTTCTGTAACAGCTCTGTCCAGAATGGTAGACCCTAGAATTGTGGAAAAATTACATGAGTATATTCCTGCATTGTCTCAGGCTTTCCAAACACACATGTCTACCAGTGATATCACTGCTATGTGACCTTGATTCCATCACTCTGTAGGCTACTAATATGCAAGTTTTTTTTCTGACACACTTCATGAAATGCCACAATCACATATATAATGATGAACTGTTATTAGCTGGACAAGCCTGACACAAGCAAGCATGTATGTTCCCTTTCAAAATGATGATGAAAGAGATCATGATAAACTAATTTTCATCTTGGCAGCACAACTCCTACCAACCATCTGATGTGGTGGCCTGCTGATGTGGCTGCAGCATGTTCTGAAATTCTGTGAGTTCATTGTGGCGGATGATCCTGTCAAGGTGCATCTTCTCCAGGATATGATAACAGGGCAGCTTTTGGCAACGCTCATCCTTGAACAGCGTCCCCAGCATCCTGGATCGCTGCTGGCCTGCAACAAGACACACTGCTCTATCTTTCTCTCAAACTGACCTGGGCTTTCAGATTTCATTCTTCTTTCCTGAACCAGGATGAACAAATCCTTGAATGTTCAAACTACTGAACCATGCTAGTGGGCCATTAAATTTATTGAAAAGATCATCCTAAAAGCATGAGAATATGTCACAAGTCTTATACATACCTGCTGAAGCTAAGACAGTACAGATGAGAGCCTTCTTCAAAGCTTCCATCCTCTCATCCTCATGAATGATGGGTCGGTAAGACAACTCATTGTACCTCTGGGCTGCCTCTATGAACTTCCGTCGGTAATCCAAAACTCTTGCATAACAAACTTTGTAGTAGATGAGCAGCTGTTCATTCTTGGACTCTGCCTGGAATGATGCAATCACTGAGTATCAATGACCTTACATAATTCCAAGTTTAGGAAATGAACATTGAATAAAAATGACTTATACTTAATAAAGAGAAAAGGGCTAAGGCATGATGGAATGCTGAAGTTGAAATGAAGGATGCATGAGAGTATGGTTGTAAAGATATGACTGGAGATATTTGCCCAGGCCACACCCATAATGGAAGTCTTTGTCAGAAGGAAATGCAAGGACTAACACAAGAGCAGTGATTTCAGTGCCATGTCATATCACCATGGAGCAGGAAACATTAGTGCTCTTCTACAACTCTAATGGTGATACAGTGTCCTGGTTGTCTAGCTCTCATGATTCCTTTGAAAATCTGTTGTGCTTGCCCAGCACAGCAGAAGCTGGAGTGCTGGCCTGACTCACCTGCAGGATGCTGGCTCTGTTAATATATGCCTCTCCCTGCACTGGGTCATCATCCTCCAGATAGAGGCGGGCAATCTTGAGGTAGGTTTCCAGCTTATAGTCAACACTGTACTGCCTGAAGAATACATAAACATGATTCAAATAACAACAACAACTCTTCTTGTCTTCTTGAGAAAATATACAAATAACTACAGCTAATACAAATTGTGGATTAAATGTTTGCCTACTGCATGCATACAGCTTCTAGATTATGATATGCAACCAAACTAGAATGGAAATCTTTAAGATAAACATTCCTGAATATCACAGTATTTGCAGTTCATATCAGTTAAGCAGAAATTCTATTTGTGCTTACTTCTGTCCTGTTTCAAGAGGAATTCCAGTAAGAACAGCTGCTGCTTCTCTCCAGGAACTCTCCCTCTCATATATGTCAGCAAGGTGTTGCCTGATGCTGGCCACTTGTTCCTTAAAGCTGATGACTTGAGGCTGAACCTGAAGGTATTCAAATGAGTGAGGCTTCTTTCAGATGTGTGGAGAAAACACACATACAGAAATTCATTAATAGTGAATCAATGTACATTACAAATATTTTGTTATTATGTTGTTTCTTTTCTTTCCAGCTTCTTCCTTAAATGCTACATCACATGTTTGAAATAATCCAAGCTGAATAAAAGAAAACTACTGCTACCAATGAGCAGCTGGTAGGTGAGAAATGTTCATGCATGACTTACTTTATCAAGAGTGAAGTGGGCTACTGTCTTTGCCACACCATCAGCCATGGATGTGAGTTGCGTAGAGACGTCTGAGAGCAGCTGGCGAGATATTACCAGACTGACATTCTCCTTCACAACTGAACAGAAATAACATAACACATCAATGATGATAAATGGTGTTGATGAATGAGATATATGTAAAATGTTTACAATAAGGAAAAAATACTAAGACAGAATGAACGTCATAAAATGACATTTAGCTCCGTGAGTGAGAGAGAGAGAGAGAGAGAGAGAGAGAGAGAGAGAGAGAGAGAGAGAGAGAGAGAGAGAGAGAGAGAGAGATTACTACACACGTAAGTTTTCTGCTGCTATGTATCTAACACCTGCCTACTGCATAACTAAATGTATGTGTTCTCAGCTGAAGACCAACACCTCAGGATCAAGACAATGTATAGCTTATTCTCTTTGATAAAGGAGGCAGTATTAGGTTTAATCACTCAAAGTTAAAGTAACTTCATTGTTCATTAAATAAGGTTTATTTTCACCAATTAAATTCTGTACATAATTTCCTAAAGCTTTACTTGCTTCAATAAAAGCTTGGTGAGCCTGTAGTGTTGACTGTGCTGAGTTATTTAGCTGTTATTTTACCCTCATCCCTCAGAATTTGTCACTTGTTACCCCCTTACTGGGCCAAGAGAGTGAAATACACCGTGTTTACAGGGTAGCTGACCAGGTGACTCTTCTCATTAAAGATCTTACCGTAATTTGAAATATAGATATACATATAGATGTTGTTGTGGCTACGTAGGCCAGGTAGGCCTGGCTGCTCTCGCTACTCTCAGCCTGCCGGTGCCCTCACTATTACGTCTCATTGATAGATTGAAGTTGAGGTAGAAGCATCAGTAGAATATTGAGCAAAATAAGAGAAGGATGGACCAGGAAGCTAAGATGGAGGCTACCACATCAGCTGATGTAAACAACAGAGCCCAAAGTAAGACTGATATTTACCCATGTACAAAATGCCAAAAACATTGCAATATGGGTATTAAGTGCAATAACTGCAGCATGTGGACTCACTACCTATGCACAGAGCTGCCAACCTATTATGTAGTGGTGCTGACTAAATCCAATAGGAGATACACATGTCTATTCTGTGTAAAACTTAACTATTCAGATTATGACACTCAGGCAGAAGAAATAGAAGACAGCAAGAAAAATGAAAACACTCCTTTAGGCTCCCAAGATTTACCTAGTTCAGAAACAACACAAAGCACTGGAAAAGGGGAGAGTACAGAATCTAAGGATCAGAAAGGTGATGAAGCTAGGCCAAGCACCATAACTACTGAATCCACTACTATTACTCCTCCTCCTCCTGCCGACGCCACCCAGGTAGACAACCCCATAAGGCATCTCAAGACCTGCAGATACTATAGGAAGAATATTTGCAAATTTGGAGTTAGGGGAGAAGGCTGTAGCCACAACCATCCAAAAGCATGCACCAAGCTTTTAAGGCATGGCCTGGATAAGAAATTAGGATGCACGCTTGGCAGGAGGTGTCAGGACTACCACCCAATCATCTGCCGAAATGCCATCTGGACCCAAACTTGCTTCGAAGAAATATGTCGGTACCCGCACCCAAAAGGAACAACACGAAAGAGAGAGGACGACATCATAACTCATCCTCAGCAGAACAACACCCCAAAGGAGCAAGTAAAGGTGAACCCTACAATGGAAAAGCAGCAGGATAGACAGAATGCCACAGCAAACCAGTCCCAAACCATGGAGACAGAACAGAATCTTTTTTTAGACAAAGTCTTCCAGAAAATAACAGAAATGGAGAAACAACAACAGAAAACCACAGGCAACCTAATGGACAGACTGGAAAGACTGGAGATGAGGGACAGGGGGTGCAACCGAATGTACCACTAATCTCTTTCTCTTATGCAAACATCAGAGGTCTCTGTCCAAAGTCAAACCAGGTCAAACTCCCAATGCTAAAGGAACTAGCCCATCAAGAAAATTCAGTGTTTCTAGCACTAACAGAGACCCACTTGACCAGAGATCACCTGGATGCAGAAATCGCCTTTGATGGCTACACCATCTTCAGAGCTGACAGAATAAACAGAAGCCACGGAGGAGTCATAAATTATATCAGGAATGACATGGCGGCAAGTGCCGAGAATATGGGCACATTTTCCAACGGAACAACAGAGCTACTGACAATCTACCTGAAAAAGCTAGATCAGCTGGTAATTACAGCATATAGACCTCCAAACACATCATCAGAACAGTTCGAAGAGGTAATTTTAAGGATGAAAGAAATACTAGACTCCCTCCCAAGACAGACCACGGAAGTATTGATTCTTGAGGATTTTAACTTCCCATACATAAACTGGGAGGATATGAGGATTACCGGGGGCAGCCTTGAAGACAAACAACAAGCTATAGCCCTTACAAACCTGATGGTGAAGCACTTCCTTTCCCAAATAATAAAGGAACCTACCAGGGGGAATAACATTTTGGACCTAATCCTCACAAATAGCCACAACCTAATCCACTCATACGAAATCTGCGAAACTATCCTGTCCGACCACAACTACATTCATGTAAAAACAACCAGCACGGACAAGCCTAAGGACTATTACTACGAAAGGAGAGCAGCAGCTGAAGACCACATAGGCAACCTGAACTTCTACAACCCCAATATCAACTGGGAACAAGTCAGAGCAGAAATGAGAGCCACAAATTGGGAGCATCGACTACATATGACCAATATAGATGACCTCCTTAAGGAAATAGTAGCAAGGTGTCGCGAAATCTGCCTCAGACACATACCACAGAAAGCAAGAAAAAAAGACAAAAACATAATTCCCCGAGACCGTAAAATCCTCATGAGAAGGAGACACTCACTCTGTAACAAGCTTAGGAGAACAAGCTTCACACCTGCCAAAGATAAAATCAAATCTCTAATTGAAGAGGTAGAAACCAAGCTTAAACTATCTCATGAGGAACAACAACAGAGAGAAGAAAAAGAAGCAGTATCCCGTATTAAGGAGAACCCAAGGTACTTTTTCTCCTATGCAAGAAAGAAACTGAAGGCCAAATCGGTGGTTGGACCACTCTATGGAGTGGATGGAGAACCGACTGCGGATCCCAAACAAATGGCAAATATACTGAGGAGCCAATATGAGAGTGTCTTCAGCAACCCAAATGAGGAAAAGAGGATAACCAACCCAGGACCTTTTTTCACTGACTCTTCCAACACCCCCCAAACACTTTCCTCAATCAGCATCAGTGAGAAGGACATAACAGAGGCAATAAAAGCCATAGCCCCTGATGCAGCAGCTGGACCCGACGGCTTTCATGCCCAACTGCTAAGAAACTGCAGCCAGGAACTAGCCAAACCACTCCAAATGCTGTGGTCACTCTCACTGCAATCTGGAACAGTGCCTGCAGCCCTCAAGTCTGCCATCATCACACCCATACACAAGGGAGGCAGCAGAGGCCTAGCCAGTAAATACAGACCAGTTGCCCTGACATCCCACCTCATCAAGATCTGTGAGAGAATAGTACGGAAGAGGATGGTGGAATTCCTAGACAAAAAGAAAGCCTTTAACAATGGACAACATGGTTTCAGACAGGGCCGCTCATGCCTGTTCCAGCTACTACAACATTATGAGAGGATCCTAGAAAGTACACAAGATGGCCACAATGCTGACGTGATATATTTGGATTTTGCGAAAGCTTTCGATAAAGTGGACCACGGGATACTCCTGTACAAACTCCGAAAACATGGAATAGTGGGCCCACTTGGAAGATGGCTACACGGCTTTCTGACTGGGAGGACCCAACAAGTATCAGTCCAAGGTGAACTCTCTGAACTGAGCATTGTACGGAGTGGAGTGCCCCAAGGCTCAGTGCTGGGACCACTCCTATTTTTAATCCATGTAGGAGACATTGACGACAACCTGGAACACGCTGAAGCATCCTCCTTTGCAGACGATACCAGGATAAAACATCAAATAACATGCCCAGAAGATGCAGCCAATATTCAGGGATATTTGCACAAAATACTGGACTGGGCATCAACCAACAACATGCTCCTTAATGGCGACAAATTTGAACTGATACGCTATGGGAGAAACGAAGTCCTTAAAAACTCAACATGCTATGAATATAACAAAATCAGCCAATAGAAGACAAAGAGCATGTCAAGGATCTGGGAGTCCATATGAGCAGCGACGCAACTTTTTCCCACCATATCAACAAAACAGCCGAAGCAGGAAAGAGCATGAGTGGGTGGGTGCTGAGAACCTTTGCCTCCAGGGATGGGCAGTGCCTGAAGACTCTATGGAAATCTCTGGTACTCCCAAGGCTGGAGTATTGCTGTCAACTCTGGTCCCCACACAAGATCCAAGAAATTACTACCCTAGAAGCCATCCAAAGAGCCTTCACTGCAAGAATCCAGGAGGTACAGCACTTGGACTACTGGGAAAGGCTCAGTGAGCTGAAATTGTACTCGCTACAGCGAAGAAGGGAGCGATACTGTATACTGTACGTGTGGAAAATATTAGAGGACAGAGTACCAAACGTGGGGATCATAGTAAACCAACATCCGAGGAAAGGGAGACTCTGCTTCATCAAGGGTGTCCAAGGCTCCATACAACGAGTGAGGACACTGACCCACAACTCCTTCACCCACAATGGACCTCGTCTGTTTAACTGCCTCCCCCAAGAACTCAGAGATCTGAGTGGAACTAGCCCTGAAACCTTTAAAAGAAACCTAGATAAGTGGTTAGAAGGGCTACCAGACCATCCACCAATACCAGGATACCCCAGCTGCCACCACAACACCTTGCCTGAAGTACTCCAGGAACAGGAAAGGGAAGAGACAGTGGGATCGACGGGGACAGGCGGAAGCCGACTTCAGCCCTGCTGTTAATGGGCAGAATTTTCGAAAATATCGAAAGTAAGTATAAGTAAGTCCTTCTGCAACATCACTCTCATTGCCTGCTTTCAGAATGGACTCCAGAACAACCCTGTTTCTGGAAAACAACAAATCAATTAACTCCCAAGCAGGAGGGGTCTAGGGGCTAGGATATGTTTGAGAAATTTGAAATATTAAGGTAAATTTCCTTAGATTTTTAACACCCTTATTTCACTTATTTTTCATCCCCCCCAAAAAAACCCAATTCTCCACAGGTCCCCAAGCTTGTTTGAGGGGTTAGGGGAGGTTAGCGGTGGAATGGAGGGGACGGACTTCTTATCAAGAAATACCGATTTGGTTAGCTGCTGAAGCATTTTATATAAAACATTACCTAACCTAACCGCAGGGGGATGGGGAGCTTATGCTTGACAAAATTGGTCCACTAGATACTCGAGTTAGTCTCCGAAGATTTAGCATTCAAGCTTGAGCACTTAAGGGGGGGGGGGTATGGAACTGAGCTTTACCCACCCTGGAAAACGGTCATGGGGCGTAAGTAAGTGATCTTACTGTGCTGAGGCCACCGTTGAGCTGCCCCTGGCCAGGCAAGCCTCTGTGTGTTCCCGCCTCCCTGAACCACACCACCACTCTACACCACATACCACTCACTTGTCATGGTCCTTGTGGGAACCGCCGGACGAAACAAGCGCCTGCAGCTGTTGACGAATCTGCACAGCGAAAGCCATTGCCGTTTTTCACTGAAAACAGAAATGCGACACACACCAACAGCGACGGACAAGACTGAGACGAGGCAGCGAGGCGCGAGCGTCAGCTGGACCTGTGACGTCACAACAAAACAACACTACCATCATCACTATCATCATCAGCAGCAGCAACAGCAACCATTCATATCTCTGCCTACTACCCTTAAGGGGCCCATACACGTTCAAAAAAAGCGTCAAAATTTTGCATCAAAATTTTGATGCAAAATTTGAGTGTGTGTAGGACGTTTTGATGTCAAAAAAAGATTTGAAGCAAAATTTTGATTGATCAAATCCGTTTGATATTTTTTGACGAGTCGTCAAATTTTTGATGCGTGTGGGGGCTCCTGTCAAAATTTTGATCAAACTGTTTAGTTCGCAGGTGACTGACGAGGAGACAGGATCGTCATGTCTGCGAAGGAGGAGGCCGAAAAGAAATTTTTGATTTCTTTTCGATTTGATATATATATTCTTCTTTGATTTGATATATATATATATATATATATATATATATATATATATATATATATATATATATATATATATATATATAATTTTTTTCCACTATATTAAATAACACCCGAGTCATGTCGCTATTTTTACAGTACAGTTTACGTAAAGGTATTTTATTTGTGTGAAAATGTATAAAGTATTACCATCCGCAGTGACCAGCAAGTTTATCCAAGTGTATCTATAGTTGTTTGTGCCTGGCCAACCAACTGCATACTGTCAGTGATTGGGATGGATTGTAGTTACTCCATGAAATCTGCTTATGAGTGAATCAAGTGCCAAATATAATAAAAAAAATAAAATAAGAAAAGAGATAGTTTGGCTTAACTTCACATTAATCAGCTCACTTACTTTATCCTTTCACTCCTGAGTACATTAAGTGGAACTAAGGACACAAATGAGAAATTACTTTTCAGTCTTAAGCTTTAAATCAGGTTAATAACTGATAACAAAATGTGAGATAAGAAAACCCGTTTAGGACAATGTCCATGTGTATTACTATATGGACACTCCAGAAGAGTGGGATGGCAAGTAGGGAACAAATAGGAGATATGATGTGGCATAAACTATAATGTATGGGAATGGATGCGCCTCCTGTTCACACTAGTTATAAACGTCCCACTTTGAGGTCCTGAGAAGGAAGCAAGACACTTATGATGATAATAATGATGAACACAGCTTCTCATTCTGCACAGCATCCAGTAAAAAGCACTATAATTTCTAGGCACGGTCATTGAATTATAAGTTTAGCTGTCAAACTCAAAATTTATTAGCAAAGGAAAGAACAATGTGGAAACTCATGAATGAAGACTTTTAAGCATGAAGAGAATCTTGTTAAGTTATAAAAAATATTTGTCAGGCATTAATACTTATATAATAATGTAAAATATTATATATTTGTATATATTACTTGAAATAACATAATGCACAATAAAACAAAATAAAGTTATGAATACTGGGGTTCCCTGAATACATTACTGATACAAAACAGGACTGCATGTAAACCATCAATTTACTTTCCTTATCATTCCTAGAAGTGCTGTTTTATAAAATGAGAGAGAGAGAGAGAGAGAGAGAGAGAGAGAGAGAGAGAGAGAGAGAGAGAGAGAGATTGATATAAATTAGTGATGAACACTGACACATGGCTGTGCTCATCTGACTGGCAACATATTTGCAGGCAATTATTATTATTTTTTTTTTTTTTCAGCAAAACAAGGAAATGATCAACTGTCTAGCAAAATGCAGTTTAGGCTCTTTATCCAACACCTGACACTGATGAGAACAAAAACTAGAAACTTTTGTGCCTCATTTTGGGAGCATTTCTTGTGAGGGAAAATGACCTGCCATATCAACATACTACTGAAATACACAAAATAATATCAATGCATTGAGTTCAGTGCTACGTGTCACCCAGCCCTGAAAGACAACAAACCACTTCATTAGTTTACAAAAAACATTGCAATACTTTATTATTTAATTTTTGTGTGTATCTCCACTATTACTTATGTATTTCTCAATGTATCTGGCCATGTATTTATCTAGCTTAACTAAAACTGAAAAGATATGCATGAAAGCACTACTCACACACAACCATACAGTCTTCATATCTTCACAGTTTAATGTTAATGGCATGAGGTGTAATGTGGTGCTCAACAGAAATGTACAGCAGTGCACGGAAAAGGTGAGTCAGGGACGAAGCACTCTGTTCACTGACCTCTAGATCGTGACGTGTAGCTGCCAATGATCTGCATTAGGCATCGTGAGAACTCCGAGATGACAGTTTGTTCCAACTGAGCAGCTGACACCAAGGCTCCCTCTGCCTTGTCTGCCTGTGCTAGCAAACACTGGCATGTTGCCTCCACCACCTCCTTGTTCATTCGATAGTAACCAGATCTGCAAAAAAAAAATAAATAAATAAAAAAAAATAAATAAAACAAATAAATAAATAAGTAAATAAGTAAATTAATAAATTAAATAAATAACACAAATTATCATTTTCATCATTTTTTTCTCTGTTACTTTCACACATCCTCTAGAATCTTTCTTTTCTGCTTGAATTTTCTTCCCCAAATGACATTGTGTTCATAAAAACTTGTGACAAATTCTTCTTGAGGACTGTGTATCTCACTGTTTGTTATGTGCTATAAGTCATCTTATAGTTATCTTACCACAAACTGGAATTTTTAAGAGATGTATGGTATTTATGAAAAGATTAAAGCAATAGCTCTATTACCAAAGCAACTTCATGGCTTCTTTGATATCCTGCAAAAACTACTATGGCTCCTCAGATGCTCTTTTCCTGCTACAAGTGGGCCAACATTTCTTAGGTTTAAAATTTGTCTTGAAGTACTCAAGTAATGCTTACTTTGAAGTGGTAGGAAGAATCATTTTATTGGGTGAGTGATGTGAGAATGAAGGTAATTTTGATTTAACGGCCTTCTGCTGATTGACCCGTGCTTCAGCACATTTGGCCAGCTGCATCAGTCCCTTCCTCTCCAGTGCTGGTGTCATGTCCACATTCTTGCAGCAGCCACACACTTGCACATGTTGGAGCATGGGATCTTGGCCTGCAAATAATCACATATTAGTTAAATGATAAAATGGTGCAAGTAATTACTATATATTTTGTTTGTGGCAGGTAAAAGATGCCTTTTGTATCTACAAAATATTGACAGCAACAAAACAAATACCACCTATGCATTTACTAAAAATAATCCATAAAAATACACTTACCTCATAACATTCACAGTAGTTCTTCAGGCACCCAGACCGCTTACAGTTGCAGCCTTTGTTGTGTCTCCTTTCATTATCGCTTCCACCTTTGCCAATCTTTGGCCGGAAAGCTTGGGGATTTCTATCCAAACATGCCTTGATTGCTTTCTGTCTATCCTCCTCATGATTTAAATTGTTGAAACAGTTTGCACAATTACAGTTGTTGCAAAATTCTCCATTTGCAAAGCAATCACAGTATCTAAGGAAGAAAGAAAAGGTCACTTCAGTACATGCAAAATAGCCTCCATTTCGCCACATGCTGACGAACCACCAATGTGGGAAAACAGTTTACTCATACATTCTCAAAATGGGTACCGGTGTATTGATAGGAAAGGACTCAATGAGCTTTTTTGTAGTTCTGATGTCAAGAAGGAAGGCATGAAGAGGATATGGTGGAGGGGAGCTTTTTTAAAGTAAGCAAGAATACTCACAATTTAAGACACTGGCTCTTTTTACAGTTGCAAGGTTTTCTTGGTCTGATCCCATTTGCATCAATGATTGTGCGAGAAGGCTGTGGCTTTGTGGTGTGTGGGATGATGGTTCCTGGAGGAATCTGGTTTGATGCTTGAATTGTGCTGTTGCTTGTAGTGTTTGACTGAAGCTATAACATAGCAGAATTTAATTTAAACTTTATCCTATGTTAGGTAACAATTTTGAAATATTTTGTTGTTGTTTTCTTCATGATGAAGAGTGCACCAGAAATTACAGAGACGCAATAAAACATCTCCCAAATACGAGGTCCACCAGAAGCAGGATGTACCAGTATGTCACCTGCCACCTAAGTGTTAATATGATAGCTTGGTGTAAGTGACAACTGCAGTGTGAGCACCAAGGTACCTGTGACATGTAGTGAGCTGGGATCATAACCACTGAACCTGGCTGGGTGTTGGAAAGGACTCCTGGGGGCAGGGCAGAGGCTGGGAGGGTCAGGTTGGTCTGAGGCATCCCACCTGACACATTGGACGAGCCTGAGCCGGACACTGGGATGATCACCCGCTGCTTGTTCCCCTGCATAGGAGTGGTGAGGGGATTAAGACTGAAGTTACTTGAAGCAATTTAATTCAACATGAGAAAAAATTACATGTACACCAACTCATCATTTATTTGGTTCTACTATTTCAAAGGGGGAATTAGTTTCAACTAGAGGTGCATGCCAAGTATACAGTACTGTAACCATCCTACCCATGGCTAGTTACCTGCCATGTGTACTGCTACATACCATACCAACACTGCCATCACAGCATGGTAATCATAACAGTAAGAGCAAAGTCAAACTTACAGTCTGATTGGGAGCAATGGGCATAGCCTTAATTTTGACCTTACCCTCCTATTAGCACCTTCAACTTCACTCATATGCACTTTCTTTACAAACTCTTTGCTCTTCATCTCAATATAGCCATACCATGTCTGTGTGTTCCTCTTCACCCATTTCACCACTCCACAACTTATACAGCATCCACACTTGCTCATGCCACATCTCATACACATTCTCATTGACCTCAGCCACCCATCTTGTCACTGCACATGCCCCATTCAGACAGCTTGTTACCACATTACACACTCTTGATTCTTGTGCCATTCCTACATTAACTAATTATTCAACCAACAAAAATCAAATTAAAATGTTAACAATAACAATTAAAAAAAAAAAAACCTTATTGGAGAGAACTTGCACATTTTGCTGCTGTGCTGTCAGTTGCTGCACTTGATTGGCTGGAATCTTGATGACCTGCTGTCCCCCAGAAGTGACAATCTGGCCACTCCGGACGGTGCTCACTGTCCCCTAAGGAAGACACCAGACACTTGCTTCCCCTTCAACAGCACATCACTCTCCCAACTCTCCCTTTCCCACTATCAACTCAAAACTTACATTTCTCTCTCTTACAAATAATTTAATTTACATCCCTGTCCCAGTTTGACATGCACATCTCTTTCACAGCTTCAACTTTCCCTCATGGTGCTGCAAACATTGCCATAATGAAACAAGCACAGCCACACAACACTACTCACCTGTCCAGGTTGAGGAATATTGCTCTTTATGACAATCTTCTGAGGACTTGAAAGAATGTTCCTCACAGCTCCACCACTGCTCACTTGAGTTAAAATCTGCAAAGACAGTGTCCAGATACAACTCTAAGCACCTCAGTTAAACTGTTGGCATGAGAATACACAGGATATCAGATAATCCTTCTGTGTCAACAAAGTATTAAGTGAGGGCAACATTTTGTGAAATACAGAAATTGCTGGATGACAACATTTATGATGAATTCCTGGCTGAAAAAAGTACACACAGCATACATTCTAATAATGAACAGTGAGTGGAA
Organism: Scylla paramamosain; assembly: GCF_035594125.1. NCBI lineage: Eukaryota > Metazoa > Arthropoda > Malacostraca > Decapoda > Portunidae > Scylla > Scylla paramamosain. The sequence continues at coordinate 1,755,782 of NW_026973673.1, read as the reverse complement.
GTCACTCACACGTTCATTTTTACATATATGTAGATACAGATTATAATCTCTTAGATGACTTAAGGGAGTCATAATTTTAGTGTATCTGTTGTAACCCAAGAATCACCAAGAAGAAATCAAACACATGAGCTATCACCACCCTGACAGATGAGAGATGAGATGTGACCATCGAGATCAACATGCGGCAAGTCATCACAAGACTAACAGACCCAGAGAACAGCAGTAGATTACAAGAAGAGGTACCAAGGTGGCTGTCACAAAATTAGTACACAAGGAAAACAGAGGTCACCAGCAGCAAATGACATGGACAAGATGGACAGCTGGCACAACATATGAAACGCTGCCTCCTTGTTCCTTATTAGATGTGATTTACCAAAGTTACTAAAAATTTAAAAAAATGGAAAAATAAACCATGATTGAAGTCTGAGAAGATAAATCTAGTTACTTGAAAAATTAGGGAAAAAACAAGATCGTGCAATATGGAAGCATGACATACCTAAATATTAATCTCAACTCCTCAAATACGAAGAAGCAATATAAATAATGATGAATGTCGGATGCATCCACTGATGACTCTCTACTTGATGCTTACATAACTTGTTTCTAGGATGGTTAGAAAATTCAACAAATGATTACACTATTAACTGCACTTTAGGATGGCTGGCACTTAGCCACCAGTCACAGGCAGCCATTCATACCATTCATAGCCAAGCAACACACAATCCTGCACCATAACAATGTTTAGAGGGATAAATGGTAATGTTGCTGAACTGATAATTAACAATGACAACTTATGTAGGGAATTACAGATAGAAGTTTGCTTAAATCTTGTATTCCTATGTATAAGAGTTTGCACAATAGCTTCTGCCCATCCTGCATGTAAAGCCTTGTTTGTAATATGTTGGCTAATAATGCACAATATTCCATCCCTTCATGAAAATGCATACAGCTTTTCTCTGTGACTAAAGATTCATAATTCTTATCATATATATTTTTAAAATGGAACCTCCAATAAGAAAAATATATTCACATACAGAAAATAGCATAAATATAGAAATAAGACTTAAAGAAGCACAAACAAGACAAAGGCTGGAGCTTGCTGATGAAACACACAATAATGGCAGCCCCTTATAGACAAGCAGGGAGGAAAGCAGCCACTGCCGGACAACCCACCTGCTGTGTGGAAGGAGGGGCTGGGGCAATTTTGGTGGGTGACTTGGAGGACACAGGGACCAACTTATTGGGACTCTTCACAGGGGACACTCCACCCATACTCACCCGCTGCACAACAATCTGCTGAACGGAGGCTACATTAACAACCGGTATCTTCCTCCTTGCACGGAGCTTCTTTCTTCGAATCTAATCTACAGAGATGCCTGTTTCTGGCAATTCCCTTACAGGATGTGGATGGCCATGGCAAAAGTCTCCATCTGCACCTGTCCATGCACCTCATCCCTGCACTCTACTGTCCTACCACTCTCTTGTCCTTGCTCTCATATATTCTAACAATCTATCCTCACACTTTATTGGGGAATGTCTCCTTAATTGTATTCATCTTTACACTTTCTTTCCCTGTCTACTTTCAGACCTCTAAAGATTACCAACATAGCTTCTTGTAGTTGCAGAATGATATCCAGAATTCTGTTCAATTTTTCTGATGGCATTTGAGAGGGAAGCTGGAGCTACACCACAACTCCATTTACCTTTCTGGGATTTCTGATGCCTCACTTTTTCTGGAGATATCCCTTAATCACCTTATTATTATTATTCCTACCATAATTACATCTAGCTCTGATCTTCATCTTAGCTAAGTCTACTTCATCAAATGGAGGAAAATGAGTGCAGGGTGATGGTGTCATTCTGTTGGAGAGAGAGAGAGAGAGAGAGAGAGAGAGAGAGAGAGAGAGAGAGAGAGAGAGAGAGAGAGAGAGAGAGAGAGAGAGAGAGAGAGAGAGAGAGAGATGCTGCATCAAGACAAAACTCAGGTTCACCAGTGTTCCTTCCTGACTTTGTTTGGAGATTGGCCCTGTGGCTTGGAGGATGGCAAGAAGCCCACATGCTGTGCCTGCTGCAAGGTCAGCTTGGCAGGGGAGGCTGCAGTATTACCACTCTGGCTGGTGATGAGGCGCACCTGCTGGCTCCCAATGTTGCTCATGCCCCCGCCAGCCTGACTGCCGATGATCACCTTGGTCACCGTCTGCACAGGCAAGGCAGGCATGTCAGCATGTCAGTTGGAAACGTTTCTCTCACAGCTACATCATCACAAGTCCTATATGCTCTCAAACCAAAGAGGGTTTATGGTCAATCAGTTATGATTCACATTCTTCATAAAAGGGTAAAGGAAATCATCATTAACATTTTAAAGATTAGTACAGAAAAGTCCTGACTAATAAGCTGTACTTCCAGAGTATGTGCAAGAATCAACAAACCACAAGTCCCTGCATTAACTATATATCTATATAGCTTATCTCTATCACCATGTATCCTGTTATGAAGCTTTTTCTGTCTAGAGCTAAAGGGAACACTTCAAAGACTACAGACCACTCTCCTAAAACACGGCTTCCACTCACACCGCTGCTGTTGTGTGACTGGGTCTGCGATGACTGCTTGAACTGCACCGTCCGCACTGGGTGGGCCTGCGAGGTGACCACCATCTGCTGCCTCACTCCCCCACTGAGCTGAGATGTGTTCACCACCACCGGCTTGCTGTTGTTGCTGCTGCTAGGGCCCGACACTGTGCTCACCACCTGGCCGCCCGATGTGATGATTCGGTTGGCCATGGAACCAATAGAGATGTTATTCTGCTGAAATATATAAGTAAAAATTGGTCACCTTGCTTTTACTCCTGAGTTCCGTCTCATTGAGAAATATTACTAATTTCGATAAAACATTCAGAAATTTCTCCATTATTTGTTGGGTGCTGTAATTCCCACACTACTACTACATAAAATGTACAGTCAATACCTGACAGGTCCAGCCTGGATCTACTGATATACACATCAATATATTGGTATTGAGATGGCAAAGAAAAGCTGTCACACCTAATATAAATGATGGAATAAAAGTACAGAGAAGGCATCCTTAGTCCCTACATTCATGTGTTTCTGTCACCTTTTGCAACATCTAGCCATAATGTAAAAAACAGGGAGACTACTGCAAGTAAGGGTACAATGAAAAGATAGTAGGAATAAATAAGACACTACAGTAGCACTACAGAAGCAGCTGTAGCCTCACCTGGTTCTGCTGCAGAACTACAAACTGGCCCAAGCTGCTCTTTATGAGCTGTGGCGTCTCTGAAACTATCTGGGAGGAAGAGGAGTCACCCGAAGACACAGAAGCCAGCAGAGCCGAGGTGGTGGCAGCCTCACCGCCTGTGGACATCTCCTCTCCTGCCATGCCAATCAGCTCACCACCCTGTTGCAGCATGTCCATTTCACCTGTGCGGGAGAACCAAAAGTATGTAACACAAGGCAGACAATAGTGAGTGATACATTCCCTGATATTGCCTCCTGTGGATAGAGATCAAGGCCAACACACAATTACGTATAAGTGCTTGAAAGGACTATAAATTTATTTTTTTTGTCCTTGTATGGCCATGACAAATCTGCAGCTGATACTCACCAATGACCTGGTCATGGTCAGTGAGGGTGTCCACTTCCATTGGCTGGTGGTGAGCATGGGAGTCCAGCTGCTGAGACTCTTCCAGCACTCCGCTCTCTACACCCTCCACCTCCACAATGTTGCCCACTGTCACCCCATCAGAGATGAGCACTCCAGGAGTGTCCACCACCTGGGATCAACAAGTAGAGTAATAGTTAGGGATCATTAACAACACTAAGGGATCACTGTCTAAGAATAGTGTATAATGCATAGCAATTATAATACTTCTTGGCGTGCAGGATTTCAGCATGGTAAATACAATAACCTTGATCACTTGCCAGTTTTTAGAAATGTTAGAAATGTCAACTTCTGAGAAGTCTAGTAAAAAAAATTTGAGAATGATCTAGTACAGGATTTCAATACCCAACTTTGGTTGTATTCAATCTATCTCTCCAGTTCTTAGGCTTTTGTTGTATCTAATTCCTTATGATCTCAATCATGTCCTCTATTGGCAACTTATCTTTCACAAAATATTCAACACACTTTGCCACCACAATCATTGAAAAGAACCTGTTTTCCTCTCACCTACATCACTGCCCCAGCATCCTCTGACTACTGCTAGTAATACACCAAAAATAAGTGAAATCTGAAAGCTTGCCTCTGTAAGCAGTAATACTCACATGACCCTCAGTTGCCTCCTGCAGAGCCTTCAAGTCTGCCGGCTGGATGTTGCCCACAAGACTCTCTAGGTCTTGGGACGTCAGCTGGCTCGTCAGCTCCCCAAGTGCCGAGGCATCAATGAACACTGTGCTGCCCCCCCTCACTGCCATCTTTGTCTGTGGATGAGCAGGATCATAATCTTTGGCGATGTCACACACAAACACACCAACTACCAAACAAAGGGATAAATTGGATAAATATAGATACAAATGTAGCTCAGGCTCTGTACAGATAGGTACTAACACTTGTTCACCTTCCCAACTCATCATGTGACTAACACCTCTAAACTCCAATCAAGTCAAAGGGTGCATTATTGCCAATATGGCTGAATAAATTACAAGATCTCATACATCTTTAAGATGCATGTTATTGTTCGGGAGGTGCTGTGGTGAATAGGACAGACAGTGAGAGCAATGAAAGTGCACTTGGAATGTGTGGCATGTCAGTAAAATGTGACAAAAATGCCAACAAAATTAGAAGAAAAAGGCCCACTGAGGTGCCAGTCCCTAAACAGTCAGAAATGATCATGAAAACTGGAGGATAAGTGTCTCAAAACCTCCCTCAAGTCATAAGGAGGAAAGACAGAAGTAGAAAGGGAGTTCCAGAATTTACCAGAAAAGGAAATGAATGATTGAGAATACTGGTTAACACTTGCAATTGAGAGGTGGATAGAATAGGGATGAGAGAAAGTAGAAAGTTTTATGAAGTGAGGCTGCAGGAGGAGGGGAGGCATGCAGTTAGCAAGATCAGAAGAGCAGTTAGCATGAAAATAGTGGTACAAGATAGCAAGAGACACAATATTGTGGCAAAAAGAGAGAGAGATTGCAAAGTCTGTTACAGTGTTATGAGTGGAACTCCCCATACATGTAAGGCATACTCCTTACATGGATGGATAAGGTCCCTGTACAGAATCAGCAATTGGAGGAGATAAGAAAAAAAAACTGGCTTAACTTTATAGAAGCTGTTTTAGCTAGAAATAAGACATAAAGTTTCCAGTTTATATTATAAGTAAAGGATAGACTGAAGATGTTCAGTGTAGAAGGGGACAGTTGAGAGTCAATGAAGAAGAGAAGATAGCTATCTAGAAGGTAGCATCATGTCGATGTTGAGGAGGAGGAGGAGGAGGAGGAGGAGGAGGAGGAGGAGGAGGAGGAGGAGGAGGAGGAGGAGGAGGACGACAAAGATGAGGAAGAGGAAGAGGAAGAGGAAGAGGAGGAGGAGGAGGAGGATGAAAAGCATGGATACAAGAGCAAGTTATGTCATTGCCTACAAAGATGCAACATCCAGCTCTGGATTAAAAATGAATATGGAGAAAATAGGAGGGAACAGAGAAGGAGCTACTGTCAGTTGGCTCAGACACCTGCATTTTGGTGACGAAAAGAAGATGAGGCTTATTAGAGGGGAGGTGGTGTTCTACAGATTGAAAATTAGATAAGGCGGCAAATGCTGCATAAATTAATGAAGAAAAAGTTGAGTAGGGTGTCAAGACACTTAGGTTCGATACCTGAAGAAGAGTCCGACCTGGGGACATTTGTGGTCTCCTTCCCAGACAGGGACTCCAAAGCTTGTGTAAGAGCCACCATCATAAATTTTGAATTCTGAGTGAAGGGTGTCTGCATATTAGGTACATGTAGAGTTGTGTGAAGGGAGAGAGTTGTCTTTAGAGGGCAGGGTGTGACTGGCCCCTTGCACTGTGAGTCACAAATGGAAACATTCAGTGTGGTCACAGCTGGGTCACTGGAAAGTTTACAGCATCCCTGATCCACAACAACACTGGGAGTGATTATCATTTTGGCATGTGTCAGAGGAGGAAGACAATATAAAATAGAACAGTGCTGGAATACCTATCTGAAAGAGAGACACCTTCACTTAAACCCCTAATACTTGCATGCTAGATACTCTACACTGACAAAAAAAAACTCAGGGCAACATCACTATACCTTACACTACACGTAAAACAGCCGACCATCGCTGGGAGAGGCAGGATGATGCGGGAATTTAGCGATAATACGAGCACAGGGTCAGGAACACACGCGGTGAGGAGCAGGAAGGAAAGTGAACGGAATGTGGCCTTGGTACTGTCTCATTTGTTCGGAATGTGCGCGAACCAGATGCGTGAGTCTTCTACAGGCGATTTCAATGCAACTAAGGATCATGAAGTGCTGTAGGTGGAATATAAGGGTGAAGTGGTTATCTGAGTGAGGTTTAGGTGAGTTTTTGAGTGTGTATAGGTGGGAAAGACGAGCTGTTGTGAGTTTTAATTAGTGTTTCGAAGCTTCAGTCGAGACAAAAGATACACGTTGCCGGAGGAAGGATAATACTTAAAATATTCATACTTCCTCACCTTATCTTACTTACTCACTGACTCAGCGCATATTTAATGTTGTGTAATGTAATGCGGGAGTGATAGTAAGGTCAATGTTGATATTGTCTTTGTTGTGGAGTAATTTATTGTGCATTATTCTTGTTCGTCTGTCCGCTCTCTGGTGACTCAACGACAGCCTATCATCTCCCTGCATTTTTCTCGTGCCCCGTTCCTCTCTCCTCTGCTCCTCACTCTCCCCATCTCTCCTACCTCCATCCACTCTCCCCCTCCCGTCACCTACCCCCTCATCTCCCGGTCCTCTTAGCTACTTCCGCTCTCTAGATAGATAGATAAAGAGGTAGACAGACATACAACTAGAAAGACAGACATAGAAGAAAGATAGATAGACAGACAGACAGACAACTAGCAAGATACAGAAAAATAGACTGGTAAATAATGAAGGGTTCTGCTGTAGAAGGTGAGACGCAGAGGGGTGAAGGAGGCACTGAAAACCCAGCTATCACCCACACTCTCCTGTACCAAGACAGCCAGCTAGTGTAGAGAAAATGTGGAGAAACAAAGTATAAAGGAGAGTTTTACTTTAACATTCACCTTCAGAACAACACTTTGACGAGTCCTTTGAAAACCAACATGCCAAAGAGAACCAGGTCCACTTCTTTCTCTGAGGACCCGAATACCTCACCGCCCTCGTCCTCTTCCACGACCATCTCCCCCCCGACGTGGCCCATGAGGTCAGAGGATGAGGGGTATATGGTTTTCTTCCAGAGGCGGGACGACTGGGCCGAGTGGCGACCTACGCGGGTCTGGTACGTCTCCTCCGAGGGGGTGCAGGCGCTGGTGGGGCAGTGGAGTAACGCAGTGAAGTGGCCGCCCAATGGAGTGGCCTGGTGGATCAGTCTCCTTTCCTCGTCCAGCGGCGTGATGGGCGATCGGACTCCCTCACATGAAGACTCGATTCCTTTAACTTCGGATTCAGTTCCCCAAAATTCGGATTCGATTCCTCAAAATTCGGATTCGATTCCCTCTAACTCGGACTCGTCCCCCTTAAACGCAAACTCGACTCCTTTAAATTCAGATTCGGTGTCCTTTGACTCTGACTCGATTCACTTAACCTCAGACTCGACTCCTTTAAAACTGTTCTCAATCCCCTTTAGCCTGAACCTGAGGCTGTGTAGGGAAGAGGACAGCGTCATCATAGTGCGCTCAGAAGATGATGATGAGGAGCCACCGAAGAAGAGGCCCCGCTACTCATAAAGGTGAATGAGTGGACAGGTGAACAGAATAACACAGGTGGGTGGAACAGGTGGACAGGACAGGTGGATAGGACAGGTGAACAGAACAGAACAGAAGGATAGAACAGGTGCATAGGTCAAGAAAATGATACAAGTGGATTAAATAGGACAAGTGGATAGAATAAGTTAGGTTAATAGGACAGGTGAACAGGTGTGAGCGTCCATTAGGTCCCCTCAGGTACAGATAATTACAGGTTTTGCTTACACTTCTTTCTTCCATCTCCGTTTCTCTATCTGTATTTTAATTAAGTTTTGTAATATCATCTCGTAAGGAAAGTTTGTATTTTACTTCATGAGCATAAAAACTACTTCTTATTTCACTTAATTTCTTATTGATGAGAATTTTAATTGTTGTTTTATCATTATAGATAGGAACATTAATTTACAGGAGGAAAAGAAGGAGGAAGAGGGCTAATGAGAAGATGAGAAAAGGAAGAAAGGGCAATGAGGAAGAGAGGATATTTGGGATGTGAGAGCGAAAATGGTAGAAGAGAGAAGCGAGAAAAACTGATGAGAAGGGAAGTGATGGAAGGAGAAGATGTGATTGGGAAGAGGGAAAGGAGGGGTAAAGGGGGAGAGGGGAGTCGGGAGGGAGAAAGCCTTATGAGGGAGGTGAGGGGAAGTGGAAGGAAGGAAATGTGAGAGAGATTGAGGGAGAGAGGAAGAGAAAGAAGAGAAGGAAGTGGAGTTGCGTGGAGTCATTTCCTTCACTTCCACACACACACACACACACACACACACACACACACAGACAGGGAAAGTCCTCATGTTTTAATTACTTCTTCTCTCATTACTGTTATCGAGGAGGTGAGAAGGGAAGGAAGAAGGGACAGTAGAGAAAGGGGAGGAAAAGAGGGGAAGGGAGGGGAGATAGCAAAAGGGAGAGGGAAGGAAGAAGGGTGAGTGTTAAGGTTTAGTGGTGAAAGTAGTAGTAGTAGTAGTAGTAGTAGTAGTAGTAGTAGTAGTAGGAGGAGGAGGAGGAGGAGGAGGAGGAGGAGGAGGAGGAGGAGGAGGAGCATTTCAACATCAGGTTTCATCTCATTTCACCTTGTCTATATCCTCCTCCTCCTTCTCCTCCTCCTCCTCCTGCTCCTGCTCCTCCTCCTCCACCTCTTCCTCATCTTCCTTCTCTTCAGTGTCAGCGCGAGTCTTTTTACATTCCACCTAACCACCAATCCTCCTCCTCCTCCTCCTCCTCCTCCTCCTCCTCCTCGCAGCATCTCTGTACAAACGTCAGCAGTCTAGATAATATGCAAACTTCCCTGACTCCAATTTGTCTTAACTTTGTCCATTTGTCCGTCAGTTTCCTGCGGCTGCCTCCTCCTCCTCCTCCTCCTCCTCCTCCTCTCTCTCTCTCTCTCTCTCTCTCTCTCTGCCACTCAATTTCTTGCTTCTACCTACCGACCGCATGGGAGGGTGAAAGAGAGGGTTGGAATTCTCTCTCTCTCTCTCTCTCTCTCTCTCTCTCTCTCTCTCTCTCTCTCTCTCTCTCTCTCTCTCTCTCCTTCCACCACCTGTATCTCCCTCCCTTCCCTCCTTCCCATCAATCTTCATTCCATCTCTCCTCTCTCCTCTCTCCTCCTCCTCCATCCCTTCCTCCTCCTCCTCCTCCTCCTCCTATCATTCTCCTTGTTCTTCTTTTCAGAGCAATAAGGAGTAGTTTCCCTTTTCCCTTCTTTTCCCCTTCTGCCCTTTGCTTAGTAACTTAAGGAGGGATGAGTTGAGGGAACAGGATGGCAAAAATTAAGGAGAATTTAAAGGGAATTAAGGAGTGAGGGGAAAATTGTTCGAAATATGTAAATGGAAAGGAGTGATGGGAATGAGAGGGGAGTGAGAGGGGAGTGAGGGGAGGTAGTAGAGGTTTGGAATCGACAAACACAGAGCCGCCCACACCACAAATGTCATGGGAGAGAGGAGTGAGAGGGGAAGAGAGAGGGGAAGAGAGAGGGTAAAGGGGAAGGAGAGGGGAATGACCAGGAGATATATAACTCCATAGTGCTGTTCCCCTCTCCCCTCTCCCCTCTCCCTCCTGCTCCCGTCTTTTCCTCCTCTCTTCTTTCTTCTCCCTTTGCTCTTCCCCTCACCCAAATCTTTCCCCTCGCCTTCACCTCTTCGTGTGTGTGTGTGTGTGTGTGTGTGTGTGTGTGTGTGTGTGTGCTTGAACCAAACACCTACACGTCTTAATTTTTTTCCTATCCCAGTAACTAATAAATGCATCTGACCTTTCCCCACATTTTTCCCCTCATCTCCTCCCCTCACCCCATCACCAAGCTTTTTCCTCTTTCTCATTATTAAGACATGCCAACAATACCGTCAAAATTCCCCCACTTCCTCCCCCCCACTTACCATCATTCCTCTTTCCCTCTTTCATCTTCCTCCCCCCCTCTCTCTCTCTCTCTCTCTCTCTCTCTCTCTCTCTCTCTCTCTCTCTCTCTCTCTCTCTCTCTCCCCTCGCCAGCATTGTCCCGGGGAGCTTGAGACACTCCAGGCGCCTAGTTAAGGAGAGAGAACAGGTGAGTTATGAGTGAGGGGAGAGGTGAGGGGAGAGGGAGAGGGGAGACAGAGGGGAATAGGTAAGAAGGACGACAGGGAGAGAGAGGGGAAGGAAAGGATAAGAGGCAATAAAGAGATGATTATGATGATGGCAAAACCAGGTGAGAAAATAAGGGGAAAGTGAGGGGAATTGAGAGTATGAGGGGGAAATATGAAAGTGAATTGAAGGTGATGGAAAAATAAAGTTAAAATAAAAGGAAACAAGGAAAAAAGAGGGAAATTTAACAAAGAAAGGGGAAAAGGAGAAATGTAAAAAAAAAGTTACAGAAAAGATGGTGAGAAGGAAAGTGAGGGGAAAAAGGAAGATGGGCGAGGAAAAATGAGAGGGGGAAAAAGATGAGAGGACAAATGAGAGAGGAAACTGAGAGGAAAATTATGATATGTAGTAATAAACGTGGAGGGAAAGTTTTATATATATCCTCTCTCTCTCTCTCTCTCTCTCTCTCTCTCTCTCTCTCTCTCTCTCTCTCTCTCTCTCTCTCCATAGGGTAAGTAGAAAACTGCTCCTTCCCTCACTTTTACCTCCATCTTTCTCGACTAAATCCCTCCTGATTCCCTCCTTTCCTCCTTCCCTCTTCCTAACTCTTTCTCAGCACCTCCTCATCCCTCCCTTCCTCCTCTTCCTCCCTCTCTTCCTCTCCTTCTCTACCTGCCTCTTCTCCCTCTCTTCACGATTACTACTATAATCCCCTCTTCTCTCTCTCTCTCTCTCTCTCTCTCTCTCTCTCTCTCTCTCTCTCTCTCTCTCTCTCTCTCTCTCTCTCTCTCTCTCTCTCTCTGTGGAAGAAAAGGAATGAAAAGAGCAAAAAAGTAAACAAAGGAACAGAAATTAAAGAAACGAAGAAATACAAAGGAAAAATCAGAGAGAGAGAGAGAGAGAGAGAGAGAGAGAGAGAGAGAGAGAGAGAGAGAGAGAGAAGGTATAAGAACATAAGAACATAAGAAATAAGGGAAGCTGCAAGAAGCGACCAGGCTTACACGTGGCAGTCCCTGTATGAAACACACCTACCTATTTCCATCTGTTATCCCCATCCATAAACTTGTCTAATCTTCTCTTAAAGCTCTCTAGTGTCCTAGCACTAACAACATGATTACTGAGTCCGTTCCACTCATCTACCACTCTATTTGAGAACCAATTTTTTCCTATCTCCTTCCTAAACCTAAATTTTTCAAGCTTGAACCCGTTATTTCTTGTTCTACCCTGGTTGCTGATCCTAAGAATTTTGCTTACATCTCCCTTGTTAAAACCCTTATACCACTTAAAGACTTCTATCAGGTCCCCTCTTAACCTACGTCTCTCTAAAGAATGTAAATTTAACAGCTTCAACCTCGCCTCGTAAGGAATACTCCTCATCCCCTGTATCCTTTTAGTCATTCTCCTCTGTACTGATTCTAATAGACCTATATCTTTCCTGTAATGTGGGGACCAGAACTGCACAGCGTAGTCTAGATGAGGTCTGACCAGCGCCAAGTATAACTTTAATATTACTTCCGGCCTCCTACTTTTAACACTCCTAAAAATGAATCCTAGTACCCTATTTGCCTTGTTTCTGGCTTCTATGCATTGTTTCCCTAGACGGAGTTCAGAGCTAACTATAACTCCTAAATCTTTCTCGTACCCTGTACCTACCAGAGTTTGGTTGTCTAATGTGCACCTATTGTGTGGATTTCCTCTACCTACGCTAAGCGCTTTGCATTTATTGATATTAAATTGCATTTGCCATCTATCCGTCCATGTGTGCTGCAATGTTAGGATCCCATCACAATATATGCTCTGACAAATATTTGGTGTCACCGAAAACTTTGACGCTGAATGAACATCTTCTTTAGTATTTAAATACAGAAAATATTTCACGTTGAAAGGCACCAGTCTGGGAGGGAAGGGAGAGAGAGAGTGAGAGAGGAAGAGAAGGAGGGAGGTATTGAGGGAGGACAGTGTGACAAGCTGTGACAAGACAGGACTACCAACCCTTCCTACGTCTGTCACCGCCTGTGCATTTCTAGTATCTCTTTCTATACCTAACGCTCTCTCCTTTTCAATGGCCATGATGGAAGTTCTACAAGGCAGCATCAAACTCCTGACAGTCCTTCATACATGTCACCACTTGTGCGTACATTTCTCTACCTATAACGCTATCTCCTACACCTCTCCCAGTTGGATAGCCACGATGGGGAATTCTACAAGGCAGCATGAACTTCATGAAGGTACAAAAACAAGGGATTATCATTACTATAACAGGCCCAGATAATTTACAGTAAAGCCAGCTATTAGCAAATGTCTAATGGTTTCTCTACAGTGTGGTTTGCCAGTGGTTTACAGTGGGTTAGAAACAATTAATTTAACGATTTGTCACCTCAACTCACACCATAGCTGCCATTTTCTTAGCGTGATGTTTTCTTGTTGTTTTTGTTTTCATAAAAGTTTCTATGTGGAATAACTCAGCCCAGTGGATACACGTAGCACCTCGTTACGTTTTCTGAGACAAAATGTGGTATGCAGGAAAAAGAAATGTGTGGTTTCAGTGCTTGGTTTATTTTATTTCTGTGGAGTGTAGGTTTGATACCGTCGTGCAACATGCGATGAAACCAGTGTTCAGTTTGAGTGCGGTTGAAAATTGTTATGCAAACACTGTTTATTTAGTGTCAGTGTACGTCGCTCTCTCTCTCTCTCTCTCTCTCTCTCTCTCTCTCTCTCTCTCTCTCTGCTAGCAGATATTTCCCATCTATATAATCAGGAATTAACAGAGGAACGGAAAAACACCCGATGGAGAGAGAGAGAGAGAGAGAGAGAGAGAGAGAGAGAGAGAGAGAGAGAGAGAGAGAGAGAGAGAGAGAGACGAATTTACTTTAACGTAGCTTCATTTCCGTCATAATATCATTACCTTCGTTATCAAAAAAAATTTTATCTTGTCTTGACAACTCTGAGATGTATGCTTGACACTGTGTGTGTGTGTGTGTGTGTGTGTGTCTGTGTGTGTGTTCTGGATCTGTGTGTACTTTGGAATAATGTTTGGTGTTAGGTATTGAAAGCTTTGACGTGGTAGATGACAGATGACTTTTGTTTGAGTTAATTCGTGCAGACATTGTGCTTCCAAGCCTAGGACGAGCGTGTGTGGGAGTAGGAGGGTAGGAGGGAAAGGGGAAGGGTAGGACGGGGGATCATAGTGGAGCAAAGGACTAGGCAGGACATATATATATATATATATATATATATATATATATATATATATATATATATATATATATATATATATATATATATATATATATATATATATATATATATATATATATATATATATATATATATATATATATATATATATATATATATATATATATATATATATATATGTGTGTGTGTGTGTGTGTGTGTGTGTGTGTGTGTGTGTTTTGGGTCAGTTTCATGTTTCAATATATATACTTTTGACACTGCCATATGAATGTATGTATGTATGTATATGTATGTATTGCATGTATGTATATCCTTTATCTGTAATCATACATTTACAGATAAACGTTCACCTTCCGCAGGTATGTCGTGGTGGAAGAGTTGGTAGCCCTGCACATGTCCATCCAAGAATTACGTCACAGGTGGGCACAAGCCGCAGTCATTCGCCGGCGCCTCCCTGCAGTCTTAGGTAGCAGCGGCGATGCGTAGTGCTGTTGCTTTGTACTGAGTGAGCGTGAATGAACCCTCGTGACGATATATGGTGATGGACGTGTGGGCCTTTACGTTGTGGAAACAGAAGGTGAGATTTGTCTTGATTTCCACCGTAGTATGAGTTAAATTGAGGTGAAGGAGTGAGAACTATGCGGGTAGTTAGTGGGTAGGCTTGTTTGGTAACGTCTTGTCTGGACTCTTGAAGCTCTCTGGGAGTTGTAATTAATGTTAATGTTTTGTTGCTTATTAAACTTAATGATCCCAGAGGCAATATCGTACATGTGCAAGGTAGGTGTGATTGCAGGGAGTGGTGTTACGTTGGAAGTAGGGGGCAGGAAGAAAACCCACACGCACGCTCTCTAGCTGTATTTCACGAAGGCGAGTAAACAACAATACATATAGGAAATATAGGCGGACAGGCGTACTGGTGGAAGTAGGCAGGCAGGGGCATGAGAGGTCAGGCGCGCAACTGCTCTCTGGCTTCCCTGTTTCGGCAGGTTCGTAAATCACCTCGCACACCCTCGCTTCCCCACCTCCACGTGAATCCACTCATTACATACATACTTATCAAGCAATTACAACGTCACTGAGTACAAATCGGGCATAGTATTCTGGTCGTTACAATGGGAAAACAGTGGTGGTGGTGACTATCGGAAGAGCGAAGTGACGGAACAAGCGGTAGCGGACAGGAGTACCAACCTTTGCGATACATCTGTGCTCTGCTTCCATTTTCAATTTCGTATATTCTATTTCAGTGTGTCTCAAACGATGTTCTGCCGTACCACTCACTACTGTATTTAGTCGTTTCATTCATTTTGTTGTTCAGAGTGAAGAAGATTGTAAAAATGTACTTTTAAGGCATTACAATATTTGCCAGCGCTGAATCGTATTTCGGATATGTTGGCACCCTTAAATGTCGATGCAAATATAACACGTAGGTAATAAGACTAATGGAATTCTGCCATAAGTACTGCTTATTTGTTATGTGTGAAGTGACAGAAGCACGTGCAAATCTTATTCTGAATCTCTACTTTCGAAATAAAAGATACGTGTTCATGCTGATTAAAGTGGGAGAGAGGAAAGGGAGGAGAAGGATAGAAGGATCTCGTCTCCTCGACTTTTAAAGCTCCCTCCCTCTGGCTCGTTACTTTGTGGTGTTTATTCGATGTTTGTTCAGTTTAACTGTTCCATTGGCATTATCTATTAAGTAAGGAAGATACTATAGCAGTGGTGTAGTACTGATTGATCTGATGGTGGTTATCTATGCTAGTGGAGAACCACCTGCGCAGTAACTGTTCCCCTCAACAAGTCTCATTTTAGCGTAAATCAGATTATGTCACGATTGCGTTGTTGATAAATGGATATCCGCACTCTCTTCTCCTCTTATTTTCCATTCCATTTCGACAGTACCTTTTGTAGAGGACGGTGATGTCTTGGGGTGTGTTGGCAGAGGTGCGAGTCGCCATCATGGCTGACGTCATCAAGTCTGCTGGGGAGAAAAATAATGCTGCTTCGCTGTTTTTTTTTTTTATTCCACTAACTTATTACTTATTATTTGTGGAAATATAAATTATTTATGTGGAAATAGAAGTGGAAAGAGAGAGAGAGAGAGAGAGAGAGAGAGAGAGAGAGAGAGAGAGAGAGTGTGTGTGTGTGTGAGTGTGTGTGTGTGTGTACTATCCTCAACCGTATCAAATACTCTGTTCAGTAATCCACCTACATTATCCTGAATCCCCCGCCACACATTACTGTACACACAAGTTCAATTTTCTCTTAATGGAGTGGAGTGAGAGTAAACAGTGAGGTGGAACTTGTAACGTGGCCTTGCTGGGTAGTGGACAGTGGACACCCTGCTGAGTGGCGCTTGATGGGGTGACTGTCTCTCTCTCTCTCTCTCTCTCTCTCTCTCTCTCTCTCTCTCTCTCTCTCATATTTATATTAGAAGAATCCAACTTTGGGAATGAGAATAGTTCGTTATTTTTTTTTCGTGTTTCTAGTATTTTATTTATGTGGATTTTACTTGAGTTAATTTAATGTCGCTTTGGTCATCTATTTGTGGAAATTTATTTTGTGGAAGTGTGAGGAAGAAGAACAAGCTTATTAATTTAAGAAGGATATTGAAAGCCAGTCATTCTTCCCCTTTCGTGTGATTTTGATATACTTAATCCTTATAACGACTTGCTTATATTGGAGGTTCAGCCTTGCATCATAAGCTTGGAAAGATCAATTATGCAAAGGAGGGAGAGGAATATAATATTAGTTTGGATGCTAGCAGTGACTGATTGTCTTTACCTAATCCTTGTAATTTCAACACTTGGTGATGTTCATACTGGTATGATGTCTTCAATGAATCTTACAAGAGGTCAGAAGTGCTTGCAATGGGATATGACTAGGAAATCTTACAGTATTAAAGTGGTATATTTTTAATGCTTTCTCAAATACACTTGTTTTACAGAGAACAAGAATGGTGCCTCATATTTTTTAGAACACTTGCGTCAAGGTGATCACGATTAGTACCTTTCAGAGAAGAACAGGGAACAGGGAAAGTAGTTAGGAAGTTACGTATAGTTTGGATGGTGTTGACAGTAGTAGCTATACGTGATGCAGAAAGGCAGGACATTTTTTACGGATATGGTGATAATAGGGAATGGGAGAAACGAGGTCACCTGGGTCATTTTGGAAAGTGGAAAGTAGGTCAAATAAGACAAAGATTCTAGAAAACGGCAGACATTGAAAAAAAATGAAAATATTGGCCAGAGTATTCATCTGCTGCTGCTGCGGTACTAAAAAAAAAAATGAAAAGCAAAGTTGAGCTTGTTATCGTCACACAAGAGCAGAGGGCTCCAGGACGAGACCTTGTGTTTGTAAGAGTTAAGAAATATAAGTGATCCTCGTAATTAATTCAGTGAGGGTCGTTAGTCTGCCAAAACATGCGGGAGTGAGCACCTGATTAGCCTTGGTAATACGATGATTGGCTGCCGAATAACTCACCTGTTTAATTCATTCCGTTCGTGCCGCCATCACCACGTGTAGTGCACATGTGGGGAGTCCTGGTGCACTAATTACCATGAGAGAGAGAGAGAGAGAGAGAGAGAGAGAGAGAGAGAGAGAGAGAGAGAGAGAGAGAGAGAGAGAGAGAGAGAGAGAGAGAGAGCAAGCTGTTATTATTATACTCGGAAGCTTAAATATCCTAGTGTAGAGGGGTACTGACCTGTGATTGCCTTTTTAGCGTGCCTCAGCATCAGTGTTTGGTGGTCCCAGCCACCGGCAGTGTGTTGAGACTTAAAAGTGTCCAGGTAACGATGAATTATTTATGGGTCAATATTAAAAAAAACTGTTTTTTTATTTGCTTTTCATTCTCTTAGTTGAGGGGCGGGGAACACTTAATGGGTGGATGACCACCATCAGGGCCGCCATTCCACCGCATTCATGGCCACCCTACCCGCGCTCATCCAGTCACGTCCCCTTAGTGCAGCGCCCCTCATCTGTATGTATGCTGAAGAGACACGGAAAAATGAACACTCGTGTCTCTGTGAAATATTGTGCGCCATAAAGTCTCTTGTCCTCTACGGCTTTTTTTTTTATTCCTTCTTATAATAATTATAGAAGAGTCCTCTTGCCACACATAAAACTGGGTATTCATGTATATTGTTACGGTAGGATCAGGAACGTGGAAATAAGGATATTTAAGTCTGTGTGAAGTGTTGTGCTGACTAAAGTAGTGTGTAGTGCCTCATCAGATAGCAAGACAGTGTTGGAATGCTTCAGGGAGATAAGGGGAGGGGGGGCGACAGGGATCCAGTATGGAGGAGGAGAGTATTAGGAACCGGAGCCAATGCAAACATGTTATAGTCACCCTGGAGTGGATTCCAAGGAACGGCTGGTGGACTAAATAAAATTAATTCATATAAGACATAGCCATTGGGTTTTTTTTTCATGTTGGGAAGGATATTCACTACGATTACCGTATAAAACTGCAACACTTTTTTGTTTTTATCTTGCTACCAAAGCTGTCATTTGTTTACTGACTTACATAACACACTGTTGTTCAACTCTAGACTTTTAATTTTATTTATTTATTTTTTTTTATTTTGTCGCTATGATTAAGTGGTTAAATTACGATTTGTTATTAAGGTACAAATGTATATTTGTTACTTCATCACCTGAGTGTGGAGTACAGGTGCATCACAACACCTCCCCACCTGTCACAGTACTTAACACAGGCATGTCTTCCACTAACCACAACAAAAAAAAGAAAAAGAAATAAGTAGATAAATAAAATGAATAAAAAAAGAGGAAGAAAAACGAACCAATCAATTGAAGCAGCCAGAGGCATTCGTGGAGACACAAGACACAGCGCAGTCTGACCCTGACCATTGTCACACGAACAAAACTGGTGCATTTTTTACTTCAGTTTGAACTGCACCGAATGTGACATGTGGACAAGGACGGCCAGGGAGAACGTGTCCCCACTGAATCTGACTTGGATGAGGACGCACAACATTATCAAACATTTCTACGTCTTACCGCAACATTTCACAGGCTGTAGTAATAGTCATTGTAGTTTTCTAGGTCTTTATTGGGATTTTAATTATTATTTATTGGGATTTAATTATTATTTAACCCAAACTAATTATCAGTGTGGCCTTTGATAACAGGTCTGTGATTAAGCTTGTTCACTGCTTATGACACACAGCTTTGTATGATGAACTACTCTCTCATTTCCTTCCCTTCATTACATAATGGAAAAAAAAAATTCTTCTACTGTAATTTGCTGTCTTGTACATACGTATGTGATTATTAAAATTGTGTGCAGTACTTTGTGTTGCAAAGTTTAGCGCATTACAGTGAAAAAAAAAAGATCTATTGTCTTTATCGTAGATGCCTGTTATAGTTACATACAGTGCTTTTTAGTGTCATAAACTGCAGCATTAACACAGTAAAATAGCCAAAGAAAACTCTCATAACTCACAAACACGAAGCAGCATGTACACACACGTTCCCCTTGCTCGTGCCGTGTCAGTGTGTGCATGTGATGGCGCGATGCATCTCCCACCAACCTGGACGCCACAGCTTCCTTATTTTTCATTACTGGCGCGTAGAGTGCGGGATAACTCACAGCTTGCAGGGGGAGATTGATGGCACCTGTATACAAGGTGGAAGATTATTTATACGCGTGGTATATTGACAGAGAATTTGTAGGTGGCGTGTTTAGTAGGTAAGAGAGAGAGAGAGAGAGAGAGAGAGAGAGAGAGAGAGAGAGAGAGAGAGATTAAATGAATGATACTTTGACACAACTACAAGATATGTTATCATTACCGCAGAGAGAGAGAGAGAGAGAGAGAGAGAGAGCCCCTGGGGAGCTGCACCAGCCCAGGTGCAGAACGTAGCACCATCAAAGACAGTTTCTGAACACATACATTGGCTGGTAGAACGAGTTTGTTACCGTGCAGCCAAGTGTTGAGGGCTGGACCAAGCAGCAGTTCAACACTGCAGTGAATGTGTGGTTGCAACAGACAGACAGAGAGAGACTTTCAGATAGAAGGCATTAACAGTGACTTCCTTAGCCTAAATTGTTGTATGAAATATGTAAAGTATATGTACAGCAACTCTGTAAACACATATCATGTAGATTTGTATAAATAAAGAGAGAGAGAGAGAGAGAGAGAGAGAGAGAGAGAGAGAGAGAGAGAGAGAGAGAGAGAGAGAGAGAGAGGGTAATTCACATCATACTAAATGGAACGAATAATTTTCAGTATTCATAAACGTTGGTTGTTTTAGGAATAATTTCGTTGGCCAGTGGTTGTTATGTTTTGAGTTAATTCCCTCACCGTCAGTCACGTTCGCGCCAGTGCTCCACTCAGCACACTTGTCCCTCTGTGCGTTCCCGGGGCGACAGTTGTTGGGTAGAGGGACGTGAGAAGACACGGGATTTCTCTTGCACGTTGAAAGCTTGCCTGATTTCAAGGACGGGGGATGGTAACATGAACTTGAATATTGCTTGTCCAGTAAATGGCATTAAATCTTACGTTCATTGTTCTTTGGGCCGTACTAAAAACATAGATATATATTCCTATAAAAGTAAAAAGAAAAAAGTATCAATGGTAACGATAAAACAAAATTCTAATGACAAAAGAAAAAATGAAAATAACTGTCCTATGAAGGGTAATTGAAGGCTTCAGTTAATTAGTTAATTTTCATACGAATAATAACGAACACTTAAACATTTTATACTATGAAAAAAAAAGTCAAACTGAAAATTCATTGGCCTTTCGTTAATACGTCAAGTAAATTAGCCGGTTAATGAAAATATGATCGAGACAAAATACTTGAGCTCGATACTGGATTGCACTTGACGTGTCCATTATTTACCTGTGTTGCACCTCTAATAAATATAAATCTTCAGGTAAAATAATATAACCATTTCTATGCCGTACATGTCAGAGAGAGAGAGAGAGAGAGAGAGAGTCCTTATATCAGGGTACAATCAAGTAAGGAAGTGACCGCGACCCAACCTGGCAAAAAAAAAAAATGTAAATGAACACACCTGATAAGATGCTTGACCCACTGTCACTCAAGACACGGCGGAAAAAAAAAAGAGGAAAACCCAACAATTTTCCAACAATACAGTGATTTTCCTTCATCGCTGTAGGGTTGGGTGAATGCCACTTCCTGATTTCAGCTTGACGAAATCATATCATACCTGGAGGAGAGAGAGAGAGAGAGAGAGAGAGAGAGAGAGAGAGAGAGAGAGAGAGAGAGAGAGAGAGAGAGAGAGAGAGAGAGAGAAGGGGGGAAAGAGAAAGGGTAGGGCTAGGGATTTAGAGAGAGAGAGAGAGAGAGAGAGAGAGAGAGAGAGAGAGAGAGAGAATGTGTGTGTGTGTGTGTGTGTGTGTGTGTGTGTGGACAGACGTAGCTTCATATGTGCATTGTGTTTACCAGTAGCTGCTCACACATTTATTATAAGTCAGTGTTAATAAGGAAGCTCTGAGACACACGGCCTTTCATCAGGAGTCATTAGCCAGTCCCTCGCTGAAGTGGGTTTTATCTAGGCGTGTGATGCATGTGACACTCAGCTCTTCAGTCACAAGTTGACGGTGTTCTTTTGGGAGCACAGAATGATTATTTAATGTCTAAGTCCATTATGCTTTGCTCTTCTGTTGGACCGGTTGACTGTTGAATGTCTAAGCTGAAGTTATTTTCGCCGATGCTCGCTGGATGGACTTTGTTGTATTGGGACATAATATCTGCTGAGTGTCGGCACAGTATTTTGATCTTGTGTGATTAGGTTACCTTCGTTATGCTAATGGTCGCATTCTTCCTGTGGTTCAGTTTGTCTTTGCTGTGTGGTGCTGGTGGCGATGGTGGTTTCTGTCACAATTACCAACATTTTCTTCGCTTGGCCGGAGTGTCGTCTCCAAATCAAGCATGCCATCACCACTATTTAGCGATGTCAGGTTGTTTTAATATTAACTTCGTCTGACATTTTCTTACAAATTTACTATTCTCAGTAAGTGGCGTCTTGCCTCAGCTGTGCCTCCGTGCTGGCAGGGTGGCAGCGTGCTGACGAGTCCAAATGTTTTACACAGATTTTCGAAGATTTTTTTTTCTTCTTGAACTTTACCACGTTTGTTCTTGAGTTCGTGTGTGTGCGTCCTTGAAAGTAAATTCGTATTTCGTGGCCTGTGGTATTACTTTGCAATACATGACCCAACCGATGTAAAAAATCAATCGGTGTATCAATAAATCTAGCTATCTACGTTTACTGTGAGGTACGACAACCTGCCCCACGCGTTGCGGCCACCCAGGAACAAGTGCTTCGATAGTGAGCAGTGCAATGTATCGTATGCTTGCAGTTATAGGGAGAGACTACAGTTATTTAAAAACTGAACCAAAGCAATCGTGAACAAGTGAGTGAAAGGTCGCTCCGCCATCTCCACAGAGCCGGTCGTGCAGTTGTGTGTGAATGTTATAAACAAGTGTGAAAGCTGCTGCAGTGAAGCTCCCAGCACTGTCCGTCAAGCCCCAGCAAACATTATGGCGTGGAAAGCGAGCGTTGGGTCTACACTTTCCAATCCCGCGCGTGACCGTCAAGTAATCAGTCCACTGACACACCGCGCCGACACGCTGCTTACCATGACGCCCTACACACCTTGACACGCTGCACATGACACACAGCATGTTGCGTCTGGCGCAGTGATGAGACCTTTCCCACTCTGAATAACTTCAGGGGGGTTGTTATCGCAATAGTAAAATGCAGCTGCAGGGTTTTTGTTCTCGGCAGTGAACAGCGTTAGGCGGCTTGCTCTGCGAATTGGCAAAACTTCCTGTCCGCACGACTGTCACGAGGCACGCAGGTCTGGTGCAGTGCTCCTTGGCTGTAGTGGTGGCGTCGTCTTGATGCGTCTCGGGCTGTGAAGGCTGCAGGAGTGAAACCTGTGTGTCTGATCTGGGTCTGAGCTGCTCACCTGCCGTACTGACGCTTCGGTTGCCACGGCGTACCCTCTGGCTTACAGGAAAAGGGTCTGGTACAGGTTTAAAATATAATGTGGAAAGACAGCAATGAAAGCAGTAAGTGGGATTAAATCAGTCAAACTCTCTAGTGCTTGAGGTTTTATTTCTGTTCAATAAAACCGTCGCGAAAAGGTTTATGTGACTAGAAAAAAAAAAAAAAAACATGGGAAAGAAAGAGATAAGATTATGTTGAAATAAAAAAAAAAAAATGGTGAGGTGCTTCAAGGGAATATTGAACTCTTCTCACACCTCAAAAAAAAAAAAACACTCGCATCTAGGAAAACCAATGTAGTGAATAAAGAGGAGAAAAAAAAAAACCATGAAATTAATAAGATCAGAACCATTAAACTGTGGATGAAAAAGAAGGAACATCCAGAGAGAGAGAGAGAGAGAGAGAGAGAGAGAGAGAGAGAGAGAGAGAGAGAGAGAGAGAGAGAGAGAGAGAGAGAGAGAGAGAGACGCCAGTAGACCTGAAAAAAAGATATGGAATGCCATGCAAAGGGAGGGGTAAGGGAAGTGAAAAAGAACGACAGAGAGAGAGAGAGAGAGAGAGAGAGAGAGTGAGAGAGAGAGAGAGAGAGAGAGAGAGAGAGAGAGAGAGAGATGATGATGAAGAGAGTGATGAAAAGAGATCAAAGAGGACTGAAGAGACGAGATTTTTTGCCATGCAGTTGAAGAGAAGAGTTGAGGTGACAAGAGGAGGATGAGGAGGAGGAGGAGGAGGGAGGAGAAGAGTAGAATGTCTATTGCCCCTTCGTCAGGTAATTCCCGTCGCGGCGTCAGTGGCAACGGGATGTGACTTTTCTGGTGTTTTTTTTTTTCTTTTTTTTTCAATTTTTTTCAACTAATTTCATCGGTTGGGACGTGCAGGTGTGAGGAAGAGGGAGTGTGGTGTGTGGGAAAGGCAAGGAGGCGGGCAGGTGTGAGGCATGATGTACTGTTAGGTAGGACAGGATACGGTGCGTGTGGGGGATCTTGTTAACTCTTTTGTATAAAACTGAGATGGAATAACAGTTGTCTCGTTAGGAAAAAAAAATATTAAATTAATGTAGCAGTGTGGTAAAGCCCACTCACTTTTAATGTATTGCTGTCCTTCATCCCATATTTCCCTCTCTATATAGTGTTCTTCTTTACTTCCCCCACTCTTTTCTTTCCGTTCCGTTCCGTTGTCTCGTTTGTTCGTGATGCGTCAAGATAACAATACCATATGCTTTGTTTAATGTAAGCTTATTTCAGTGTGAGACTTGAGTTTGTTTCCTAATGTTACCAGCTCTCTCTCTCTCTCTCTCTCTCTCTCTCTCTCTCTCTCTCTCTCTCTCTCTCTCTCTCCCTCTCTCTCTCTCTCCTCTCTCTCTCTCTCTCTCTCTCTCTCTGTGTCTTCACACTCGTTGGCAGTTGAAAAGGGACGCTGGAATCGGCGAGGAAGGGGTCGTCTTCCCTTGGAGGAAAGATTGTGTTCATGTGGTATGATTCAAACGGAGATACATGTTCTTGAAAATTGTCCTATTTCCAGTCACGTTAGAGAAAGAAATAATGTAACGACAGTTAGTAATTTATTTGTTGATAGATCTGATTATATAAATGTTTGTAGAATTGTACATGAAGTATTGTCTATATATTAATGTTGGATATGTGTTTGCTTTAAAAAAAAAAAGGTTTGTTTGGATAAATTCTTGTTTTTTTTATATATATATATATATATATATATATATATATATATATATATATATAAACGTATAGGATTACAATTTAGTTTTTAGGCATGTCTTTTATGGGTTTTTGAATATTTTCAATGAATTTCTTGTCTAATTATTTACATTCCGCTGTTTTATTTTTATAATGTGTCTTGTTTTTATTTGGTTGCTATGTCAGGTTTTTATGAGTTTGTGTTTTGATTTTATGCAACAGATTTTATTTTCGATGATATATTTTCAGTATCGTAGTTGCAAAAGTTTCCTCTGTATATTTGTAATTTGGACTATTTTTTTTAATGTGTTTATTGGTGTGTACTTCCCTGTGGTCAATCAATCAATCAATCAATCAATCAGTCTCTCTCTCTCTCTCTCTCTCTCTCTCTCTCTCTCTCTCTCTCTCTCTCTCTCTCTCTCTCTCTCTCTCTCTCTCTCTCTCTCTTTGATGCCTTCTGATGTTACGTGTTAACAGCTTCACAATCGCAGCTGCTCGGTACATTTCTAATAATCCCAGTGCTATTAAGAAGATGAAGTGTGTGATACTGAAGCTCTTGGCTGTGCTCCCTAGTGATGATCCAGTAATTTTAATAGAAACCCTTCATTCGTGTAACATTATCGATTAAAGCAGTGAAGTGGTGCAGCGGAGAAAGGACAGGTACGTGCGCGTATATATGATAAAGCGCACGGCTGGCTGGGTAGAGCTGTCTGGTGGTTGTGGTGGTGTAGGGTGCCAGTCGAGTGTAGTGCTATGTGGTGTGGTGACGTGCGGTGCGGTGTTTCCGTGTTGATTCCTGGTGTGACGGGATGAGTAGCTACACCATCACTTCTGGTTACTACTATTGCCGCCACCATCACCACCGACAACAACGGCAATGATATACAAAAATAACATCAGCAACATTATCATAAACTAGCAATCCCTTGCACAGTACATTACAAGAACACCACCACTACCACCACCACCACCACCACCAAGACGCCAAGCAAACGTTCCTTGACAATGCCGCTAATGTGAAAAGAAATGCTCGGAATTCCTTGCTACATCTTATAGCGCATTTTCTACCACGCCATTACACAGAGCAGCAAGTCACGGGGTCACGCCACACTAACGACAAGGCAACAACACAAATGTGTGTTCATAACTTGGTATCTGAACTGGTAAACTGACTGACCGACATCATGTGAACAAAAAGAGAGAGAAAAAAGGGAATGGTAGCCAGTGTGTTTTAGCTTAATGATAGCAATACTATGTGTCACACAAAAAACATGTATGCCTCTTATCTTTCAGTAATAATGGCACCTATCTATGTATGTATGTATGTAAGAATGAATGTATGTATTCAGCCAAAGGTCACACGGTAATGATAAGAATGGATGTATGAGAGTATAGTAGGAATAGAAAAAAAAAAAAAAACAGTACAAATATTGTATAATCAGCGATTGTGCATGATTCCAGTGGGGGGGTTCTGTAAAAGTTCACATTCCATTCACGCTACGAGCCCTCCTAGCGAACGATAATAATTGACGCCTCTGGACCGGACGTGTATGGAGAGACATGTACGTGACTAAACCACACACACACACACACACACACACAATATGTTTATCATAGTTTCCATTAAATTATGAAAGAGAGTTGTGAAAAATACTAATTCTCTGTATGCTCATCCAGTAGAATATTTGAATTCGCCATGTCAGATATGAAGTGAAGCGCGACAAATTGTGCTCTCTCTCTCTCTCACTAACACTCGTACAGGCTCGCTGCTTCTCTGTCTCACAGCAGTGCACCCTCGGCTCGGTCAAGACAAAAGACCCGTGTTTGATTCCTGGAACAGAGAGGCGAAGCTTCTTTCATCTCGAGGCAGTGTTTGCCCGGCGCAGACTTCACTACCGGGGGAGCGGGAATGAGCCTCACCCGCGCTTCTCTCCGGGGAAGAAAGGGTTCAGTGTTGTTAATAACGATGGCCCCGGTTCGTGGTAGCTGAATTTTTGTGATGTAAGCTGAATATTCTGATCATAATAACATTAGTTGTCTGGTGGTGTATTGGTGAGCACGCTAGAGTCACATGGATCTTCTGGCCCTCCCTGCCTTCGTTACCTTTGCCCACCAGTGTACCCCCCCACCCTCCTTCCCTCCCTCCCTCCCTCCCCTTACGAGAACGGGACACAACCGCGGCAATAACAGCTTTTCAATAAACCCAATGGTCGGCTGAATATAATGGCATAGCTCGGCTCAATATGCATTTCCTGGCACTCAATGCATCACTGCTTCAGGCGCCGCGCATGCAGCAAGCAATAAGCCTCTGAGATTCCCTATAAATTTCATCAGAGTCTCCACCACAGTGATATGAACGCGGGAAAGGAAGAGGGAAGGGAGAGGGGTCCCTGGTGTGATTCCAGGCTGCTCGCTTGCAAGGCGGCTGGCGGTGGCGTGATCAGGGACACCGGCAGGGAGGCAGGGAGGCAGGGCGTGGGAAATGTGTGCACCCGCGAAGCGAAAACACGGCCCCATTGGAGACTTGTGTGTGAGGCGCGCTGCCAAATTATGGACGTGGAAATTTTAATGATGCAGACGAGATGAAGGTCGTTGTGCTGCGCGGCACAGAGAGGGTGTGGTGGGAATGGTGGTGGTGGAGGTGGACAGGGCGTGGGTGGTGAGGGCGTTGGGGATTGGGGCTCTAGGGTGGGGATACTGTAGTCGTGTTGATTACACTACGTGCTATCTTTTTTTTTTTATTTACTTATCTACGTGTGTGTGTGTGTGTGTGTGTGTGTGTGTGTGTGTGTGTGTGTGTGTTTATAAAAGCAGTGATAGTTGCAGTAATAGCTATTGGTTGCAGCGTCGTGCCTCACATGCAACAAAATAATCACAGGTGACCTGCATTCTCAGCCACACACACGTCATGCTCGGCCTTTAGGCAACAAGTAAAAAGGAACTTTTATTTTACTAACTATATATATATATATATATATATATATATATATATATATATATATATATATATATATATATATATATATATATATATATATATATATATATATATATATATATATATATATATATATTGTACCTGTCTTAACCCTTTCATTCCGGTGACCATATATGAACGATTGCATCAGTGCGTCCGTAGCGATGGCGATCGTTCCCGTAATCAAGAATTTTCGCGCCTCAATTTTGAGCTCCAAGCGCGGTTTCCCGAGTCAGATGGCGCGTGGAAGTGTCTGGCATCTGTTTCCATCCGTAATGTTGCCAGATTGATGTGCGGCTGAAATTCTTCATGGACTCATTTTTTTGTCGATTAAATATGCAAACTTGTATCGAGAGAGGCGATGCCTGACGCGCTTCTCATTTTTATGTAGGAGTGAATGATGGCTGAGGTGAGGCCTCGTCATACTGAACGCTTATGTAGTGATTTCATTAATAACTTTTCATGAAGGAAACGAGTGCTTCACCGCTGCGGCAGGAGAACAATTCCGCCCACTCCTCAATGAATATTGCTTTTTCAACCATCAAGGAATTGTCAGGAGGCACTGCAATTGGAAAAAAAAACATCGATGATGAACAAACTGATTGGTTTGACAGGAGGTGTACACGGCGTTACATGGCACAGAAGTGGAAAGAAGCGGCACTTTGTTGTTGTGTTGCTGCAAGTCAAGGAGTGACAGCCTCGGGCAGCGAGGCTAGTGGTGAGAGTTTTCTCTCCTTGTGAAAACTTTTCCCATCACGGAATACAAAGTTCGATGTCGTAATGCTGAACGAAATATTTCATTAGCGCCATAAGGACCGTCAATCCAAATTTACTGAAGTGTCAGCTGACGGAAGCTGACGCTGGTGTTCGCGAGATGAGAAAGTTTGTTTCTGTACACTTTACACGTGACACGTTTATGTGAAATGAAGGAGAAGACATTGCTCTTAGTGTATATTAGTAGTGGCCTCAAACTTACTCCCAATAATAACAAATTAATGTCCCGCTCCAGCTGACTTTCAAGATCAAGACTAATCGCCTTTCGGTGTTGCGTCACGAGGTCTATTCAGCCAGTGAGAATAAGCTGTCCTCGCCGCACACTGTCTCTGACTTCCACACAGAACAGTGTGTGCCCGAGTGTGGCTTCAGTGCTTCACGGCAAACAGTTTGTGCGTTGTTGGTGGATCAAACACTGGGAGGCTCATTTAGTCAGTGTGTCGCGGAGCAAATCATGTGTACAGTGTTCCAGGATGAAGCACCACAATGATACAAGTGCAGTGCTTAGGTTTGTGAAGGACGCGCCATCACGTGGGCAGCCATGATCCCCTCCATGCAGCTCCTGGATGCCACGCGCCGCAACAAGTAAGTGTGCTACATCTGATTGATTGTCGCCCACGTGAAGTAAAAACTCGTCACGATATGGTCAGTGAGGAGAATAACAAGTGACGTCAGGGAGGAATCACCACGGGCATACAATTAAGATAACCATTAATAAGACATATTCTCAGTAATGGCAAGCCGTCCGCAGCATGTCACATACGCCGTCACTGCGTTTATTATTCGCAGTGTCCTCGCGTGCTGGCCATCATTTCACTAAGCGTAAAGTGACTCCGGAGCGTCCTTTTCTCCTGGATTTATGAAGCACCGGAATTCTGATGCTTCATAAATCCAGGAACTACCTTCTTAGGCTCTTAGGAAGTGTTCCAAGGTTCAATGTGTGGAAGAAGCCGTACTGTACACACAATTTGTGGACTTAAGATAGACCTTGGGAAGCACCTCTTAATTCTAACGCGGATTTATGAGTTATCTATAGGAGGACACTGTCTAAAACTTTTACAGCGTGCAGACACTACAGTGAGTATTCCTCATCATCATGTCAGTGCTCAACACCAAAGTAAAAAAGGAATTATCTTAAACACTAATGCAATAATGTCTTTTACACTTACTGTATTTCCGGCAATGCTTCAGTGTTTCTCGTGTCAGTGTGTGTGTGTGTGTGTGTGTGTAATTAGTACTTTGTATGTGCCAAGATATTTGCAGTTTTGCTTTTGTGTGTATTTATTTATTCATTTCTTTTATGAACATAAGAGAGGAAGATTGATGGCTAGGTAAGCAGGGAGAGAGAGAGAGAGAGAGAGAGAGAGAGAGAGAGAGAGAGAGAGAGAGAGAGAGAGAGAGAGAGAGACTGTTTCCAGATTCCAGTACATTTAAAACACACACACACACACACACACACACACACACCTGGTAAATGTTCCCTCTTAATCAACGTCAACAGCGTGTATGTGTGTTGCTTATCATTTTTTTTCCTCCGCCTTTACCTCCACTTGTTCCTTTCTTTTCCTCCTTTAACATTTCTCCTACTCCTCCTCTTCCTTCTCCTCCACCACCACCACCACCACCAGTGATGCCTCGCGCCTTATCACCTTTCATCTCTGCCGTCACGTTTTCTTTGCACGATGTATGTTGCATTACTTTTTAAAATTTAAGAGTTTTTTGTGCCATTAATTTATTCTTATCTATTCCATCGACGAAAATACCTTGGCGCGAAAATCCATTAGTGTAACTCTCTCTCTCTCTCTCTCTCTCTCTCTCTCTCTCTCTCTCTCTCTCTCTCTCTCTCTCTCTCTCTCTCTCTCTCTCATCAGTGTATTTCAGTTTTCTTTTGACAGGATATTTTCGCGGAGTTTAAGAGTGCCTGCGTTGTTTTGTTTCCCCTTCTCCCCAAATCCCTGTGTCAGTCTCACTTTTCTCGCCTCCCGCTCTGTCCTCTCCTTTCTGCATCCCTCTTTTATCTCCTCTCGCAGTCCGTCCCTATTTCGCTTCTCCCTCCTGCCTCGCCACGCCTCCGCATTCCCCGAACTGGGAGTCGCTGTGGCAGAAGGCGCAGGACTCTCTCGGGCGCCACCACGCAAAGATTCAGTGCACGTCTTTTGTGGTGATGGTGATGGTGGTGGTGGTGGGACACGAGTTTTTCTCTTCCACTTTTGTAGCTTTGTGTGTAAATGAAGAACAGATTTAGTAAAGAAAGGTGTTGTTGTTGTTGTTGTGGAGTTTGTTAATGATATTTCTACCGGTGTGTTTTGTTATTGTGTGATTCTTCATCTTTTCTATTGAGATATTTTCTCATATTGTGTATCTCTTTACCTTGTCAAGAAAAAGACGGCGGCGCTGAATTTTGTTCACTTTCTCTTTGAACGAAACAATTTCCAGGAGAGAAAACGCCCAAGCGTGTGGAATATCAGTGGACTCTGACTGTCTCTGGTATTCTTTCAAGGCAGAATTGTGTCCACATTTAGGAGTGAGTTGCCACTTAAATGGTGGAGTCGTTTTGGAAACTCATCAGGAATAAACGTGTTCGGTGTAATTTCCTCAGCCGGTTTAATCACCTCTGCGTAATTAGCTTGCAGATTGCTTCGTGCGCCATCCCTTCCTCGTTATATATGATAGTTTTTTTTTGTATATTCTTAATTGCTCTGTTAAATCCGATAGTCTCAAAGAGAACGCCTGGTGGGAAAGAGGAAGAGAAAGAGGCAAAGGTCAGCACAGCTTGCCTTCTCTATTTCTCTTGATGTTTTGCTCTTGACACGTGCAAGGAGCCTCTCACAGCAGCAGGGCACCTCAGTCTCATCCATGTATAATAATTATCAACACACGAGTATATCTAATGCGTCCCCTGGTGCGCGTGGACCGTTATATGTATGCCTGCTGAAAGGAACTTTAGCGTATGTTGTGTGAATCCAGGCAGGTATCACCTCCCACTACCGCCATCACCACACCTCGCAGCCTTGCATCAGCCTTGCCACTGCCCTACCACGCATTTGTGCTTCTCCTGTGTGTGTTTGGTATTTAGAATGCTTTCATTATTAGAGGGTGAAATAGCTCCTGCTTTCTGATTAATTTTGCGGACGAATGCCTCATAATAATAATTATAATAATAATAATGATAATAATAATAATAATAATAACAATAATAATAATAGTAATAAAAATGAGGATAGCATTGTTATTATTATTATTATTATTATTATTATTATTATTATTATTATTATTATTATTATTATCATTATTATTATTATTATCATTATTTGTTTTTCTTGTTCTTGTTAGTAGCAGTAGTTCAGTACTACTACTACTACTACTACTACTACTACTACTACTACTACTACTATCAGTGAAAAGTATATCCAGAAATGTCCTGTGAAGTTACCTGAATTATTAACGTTTTTGTGCCACTTTTAAAAGGCTTACTAGGGAGAACAAAAGCTGCCTTCATTATTAACAAGACGAGACGCTGAGCTGCAAAGGGGCTTACGTTAACGTTCTTTGATGTGACCGTGAGGCTTAGTACTGGTGGGCTGGCCTGGTCGGAGGTGTGCTGGGCCGTCTAGTCTTGGCTGGGCTGGACTGTGCTGGTCTGGACTGAACTGAAGTACTGTGATTTGGGCTAAACATGCATCCACTGGTCTCGTCTTCACGGGGACTAACCTGGTGTCTGATTTAAGTTACTTTGGTTTGCTGTGGATTAGGTTAGTCTGGTCTGGAGGGAGCTCGATTAGTGGTATTGTGGTCTAGTCTGGTCTGATCTGGCTACATTACAAAAATGGGAACGGAATATTTTGCGTAGGGGAGAGAAATGGCCCCTCATGGAATCGGAAAGGACGCCATCGATCCTCAAACGCCGCGTGTGCATGCTGGGGGTGATTTTTAACCCGCCGCCACCGAAGCACCACAGCGGCCATCCTTCAATGCCTCAAAGTGCGCCGCTGGATTCCATTTATGTGAGAGCCGCGCGGCATTAGTGCGCCGCGCCAGTAACACCCTCCCTGCCTCGCCACTATCACGATGAACGAAGCTTCGCACACTTCCCGTGACTGTCCGCGTTCCTCATAAATACACCAGCGTGACCAGACTAAGTGCTGCGCTTTGACGGCAACTCAAGAGGACCTTGCCACTGCTTAGAGTTTAATGACCTCCTTTTGCAACGTCAATAAAAAAAAGCTACACATCAGTTCGCTCTATCTTCTGTTTCCCTGACACACTTTTAGCATGTGGAGAATTGATTGGAAGACTGTTCCTTACACGTGTCAGAGAAGTGTGGCGGTGAAAGGTTTAAGGCACAGAGAAAGCTGGGTCTTGTCATCTTTAAGTCAAGGAGTGAGCTGGGGCGCCACTCTGGAGGGAACTCTTGTGTGTGTCTGTGATGTGTGTGTGTGTGTGTGTGTGTGTGTGTGTGGGGCAGTAGCAACAGTAGTAGATTTGACTCGTTTCGTGAGAAAAAAATAAAAATAAATAAAAGACGAAAGAAGAGTGACTTGTTCTATCCTGACGTGGGTTATTGCTTTCACTTTCTTCTGAATTATGTTTTGAAATCGTGAATGCAAATGTGTGTGTGTGTGTGGATAGGTATTACATAGACTGTCACGTTTTGTAAATCACGTGGGAAGCGTGGGAAGCGACGGAAACAAAAAAAAAAAAATATAACCTCACTCAGAAAAAAAAAAAAAAAACTGTTATAAGCACAGAGAGAGGAGCGTTGATGGAGCGTGCGGGAAGGAAAGATTGAAATGAAAACAAAGAAGAAAAAAAGAATTGAGGCAGTTATGGATAAACGAAAGGAGAGTGACGCCTGGCTTGGGAAGTTCGAGGTCATGGTGAGTGTAAACACAACCCAACACGAAGACAAACACACGACAAAAGAAGACGACTCCCCTGCTCGGTGCGGAATGCTGTGGTTCTGGAGCCTCGCAGCACAGATCGTGGCGGCGCGTGTGTGTCAAGACTTACCAAGTACACAAAATTATTCTTACTCTCATGAACGCTTAATTCAAGAAAAATATAGAGTGATTCTATCAGTTTCGGAATAGCTGGCAAGCCTGGCTGTCTGAAACGTCACGAAGGCGTGTTGCGCATCACATCGGGATTCGAATCTTTGAGTCGTTGACCACAGATATCAGATACAAAGTGGACGTCAGCCAACCTCCGGCATTCCATAGCCATTCATCATGGAGACTTCGTAAGACACGCGTGTTGGTATTGTTACTTTGCATCTTGAGGGACTCAAATGCACAAATTTCGAGACGCTTAGGTGTACCGACACCCTGCAGGGCTACCAGTGCATCTCTCTCTTAAACAATATTTCCAGTATTTTTTCGTTCGTTGAGTCAAAATGACACGGGTAATTTTAGTAAGAATATTTTTCTGTATGACTGTACGTCTGGAAAAAAAATATATACATAATTAAGGCGTGGAGATGGAAGAAAAATATACATAATTAAGGCGTGGAAATGTAAGAGGACGGGAAAGATAGATGAGGGAAAAAGGCACAGCTATCCCGTAATGAGAATTGATCTAAGGTCTGAGGAGAGAGAGAGAGAGAGAGAGAGAGAGAGAGAGAGAGAGAGAGAGAGAGAGAGAGAGAGAGAGAATGTTTCCTTCCTTCCTCCATGCCGGTGGAGTGTTGAGTGTTGTGTGGTTCATGAGGGAGCTGGACAGGACAGCAGCGGCAGGGAAGGGGGCGCGGCAGGGAGGGAAGAGTGGGGACGGACGGCAGGGGAGGGTCTTGAGACATCGCAGGCAAATTAGCCGTCCAGTTTTTCCGCTCCTGCCACCCGCGCCTTTGATCAGCACCATTATTCTGCCATCTTGTCTTGCCAGTTAATCTTGGGGCGTCTTTCATCACTGAGGGACGCGCCGCCCTTGCCGAGCTGATGGGGTGTTGGGTAGGGAGGTGATGGGATGATGGGTGGACAGGTGTTGGGTGGTGGGTGATAGACAGACAGGTGATGGGGTGCAGGGTGATGGGTTACAGCATGCAGCCGTCGCTACCGTTCATATTCTTTATAACTTTTATTTTCTATTTTTTCTCGTCTTCTTTCTTGTGACTCTCCCCATTTATCTCACCTGTACACCTTATCTCACCTGTACAAATCATCTACCGTACCTTACTTGATTGATTAACCTTATTATCGTCTCCTCCATCTTTACTTCTCTGTATTCGTGTCGCGTCGTGTATCTACTCATGTATTTGCTTATAATTATGTTTCTTGCTGTATCTGTAAACACACCACCAATAAAACTGAGCGGGGAGTCTTGCTCGAAGCTGTGCAGTGTGTCCTTGCAAGCCGCGCCGCCGCAAGTCGCCCTGGCTGAGCGGGACAAGACGCGGCCCAAGGAAGCGAGTTACCCGAGTATCGCGGGATCCATCTCGGCCACGTCCTGCTTGTTTGTCTTGATCTTGCGCGGTGCAGAGAGAGAGAGAGAGAGAGAGAGAGAGAGAGAGAGAGAGAGAGAGAGAGAGAGAGAGAGAGAGAGAGATTCCACCTTTAAAGAACGTGGTGATGACAAGAGTTCACACAGGAATATTGTATCAGGGGAGGAGTCTTGCACATCTTAGCTCAGTGACAGCGAGGGGAGAGGAGGGCGAGCTACAGCTGGGAGAAGCGAGTGGAGGGGAGCGAGGGAGCTGTCAGCAATGTCAGAGGTTACGGAGGAGGGATAAAAGGGGAGAGGCGTGAGTTAAGAGGCCTTTCCCTGTCTTAGGCCTGAAACGCTTCCCTCTCTCATCACAACTGTTTTCAAAGGTCACAGAGGTCATTAGCCGAATATTGAAGAGTGATTCCCCAGTTGATAATGTAGAAATCTTGTTAATCTATTACGAGAATCATAAAAAAATAAAAGATAAAAAATCCTCAATTTCATGTAGAGCCTATTGAAAGCTTATTGAAAGTAGTGGAGTTTCTGGCAGAAATGTCTCATGATTCTGGTTTTAGTATGTTACCAAAGGTTTGAGGTACCGTGTCCTGTCCTTTTTCGCAAATAAAATCTTAAGAGAGCGTCGGATGAGGATGCTGTTTTGGCAGTGAATGTTTGATACCCCGAGCTGACTGGCAAAAATATGCTTTAGTCTCGTATCTTCATAATAGAGGCAATGTAAACTTGCTAAAATTTACGAGTACAGGCACTGGCAGCGAGACTAGATGTCATGATGGATACCCCGCCCACTCATCCTTTTGTGGCATCGATGTGAGGTTAAGTAGGACCTGAGAATAATCACCCATCCAACTAGCATTTCTATCGTTTTGCCTCACGCACACACACACACACACACACACACACACACACAGTATCCTTGGCGCCCAGTCCCCCCGAGCCTCGCACAGATAAGCCGAAGGTAACAATTTTCCGTCTCTCCCTGTCAGTATTTAGCATAATTTCTAGGGTTTTCCAGGTGTTTCCAGGTGTTTTCCTAGACTCCTATGCGGAGTAGGGGGTGGTGGAGGGGAGATTTGGAGTATGAGGGGTATGGAAGAGGAGGAGGAGGTACGGAAAGGAAAAGACGAGGAAAAAAAAAAACTTTTCGGCAACATATTATTATTTTCCTGTTATTGATGGAGTTGTCATTGTTTTGATATTTAATTTATTAATAGAAAGACATACTAAATTATAAAATATAATTAGATCTGTTCTAGCTGTGCTTTTGTTTGTCGACAAAATAACAACTTCGTCACTTTATTTAATTTCACTTTTTCTTACCGGCACGCGCAGGTTTGCATTGGTATTTCATTTAAGACTTAGAAAAAATGTAAGAAACATGTACCAAATAATAATATCCAACAAGAATTAGTGTTTTCTTTATTTATCTAGCAAGTAAATTTTTTTTGTATTTATAATCTGTAATATAATCTAGTCTGGCTGTGTTTCCTTTCTCGATATTATTGTGTTTTTGTGGTACCGTTCGTAAAAGTTACAGATTGTTTTTTTTTTAGTTTTCGTTATTATTACTGAGTTCGGTAATGTTTTTATATTTTGTGTATTAGTTAAAGTAAAGGGTAAGTCAGAAAATGTAGTCTTCTTTCTTTTCGCGATTTTCAAAATGAATTGCGTTACGTAAATATAAGCCCCGAGACGGCCATTTTCCCTGCCTCCCTCTCTGTCTGTACATCAATATTCAGCTAAACTCCCGAGTGTTTCCAGACTTGAAGTGAAGAAAAAAGAGAATTGACCACGGAAATAGATAAACAACCCATAAAATGCCTCAAATAAGGCACTGAGTAGTGCCCCGTTCAGAGCACCCACTCCGAAAACGCGACGTCATCAGACCTTCCCCCTTGGCCGCCACTGTGTGTGTGTGATTCACACACAGTGTGTGTGAATCACACACACTGCTTGTTACCCAGCAAGCCGTCTGCTTGTCACCCAGCAAGCCGTTTCCCTACGGAAAGAGCTCAGAATGATCTTCGGGTAGGACTGTGTATGTGTGTGTGTGTGTGTGTGTGTGTGTGTGTGTATTGCGCTACGTAAATATAAGGGCTGAGAGGCAGATTTTTCCCTGCCTCCCTCCCTGTCTGTACATCAATATTTAGCTAAACTTTCGGGTGTTCTTAGATTCAGACGTGAAGGAAATCCAGAGTGAACCATGAAAATAGATAAATAACCCAAAAATGTCTCAAATAAGTTGAAGGATTGCAGGCCCGTTCATTGCAGGCCATGAAAACCCTCCTTCCCCCTCCAGTTCCCTCCCCAGCCTGCTCCTCCCTGCCCCCTCCCAACCCCGTGCCTGTGTCACTGCCCACCACCTTACCTCTCCTTCCTCTGCCCTATGTGTATGTGTGTGTGTGTGTGTGTGTGTGTAATGGGATATTGTAACTTAACGGTACTAACATTCTCTCTCTCTCTCTCTCTCTCTCTCTCTCTCTCTCTCTCTCTCTCTCTCTCTCTCTCTCTCCTCTCTCTCTCTCTCTCTCTCTCTCTCTCTCTCTCTCTCTTCCTTCTCCTCCTCCTCCTCCTCCATATACTCTTCTAACACATCCGTGACAAAATTTCTTAGCTTTTTCCACACCTATTGGTGGAACTCCTCCAATTTCCTCCACCACTTCACTTTCCTCCATCTGCCCCAGACCTTCCTTCATCCCCCCACCCGTCTCACCTCAGCCAGGGGGAGGCAAGGGAGGCATTGAGAAGGAGAAAAGTGAGGAAAAGTAGAGGGAGTGAGAATATGACATGGAGGAAGGATTAGAGAGATAGACTGGCTGTGTGTGTGTGTGTGTGTGTATTATGAGTGTGATAGTGTGGTGCTAATAGTAATAGTGGTATTGGTAGTAGTGGTGGTGGTGGTGGTAGTGATCAAGTGTATGGAGAGAGAGAGAGAGAGAGAGAGAGAGAGAGAGAGAGAGAGAGAGAGAGAGAGAGAGAGGAGAGAGAGGAGAGAGAGAGAGAGAGAGAGTCACTCAGCATATGAAAACTAGCAAATTACAGACGAGTGGTTTGGTAGTTATGTGATTTGAAGGAAGACGCGTCACCTTGTTTTCCGCCGCACAACCCCTCGAGGGTCGCGTGGCGTTGCCTGGTGCTGAGAAGAGTTTATCGTGCAGCAGACGTGAGCACATTCATGAATCTCGTGATGTCTTTTGTGGCGCTGTGATGTCAATCCGGAACATGTTTGCTCGGTGGTCACAAACGAGGGAAAACAGGTTGACCTTTGTGTTCTGTGGTGGTGTTTTCCCCACGGATCGCTGCAGCCACACGTGCCCTCAGTCACCGTGAGTGCCGGATGTGTGCAAGCAGCAGCAAGCAGGCGGGGGTGTGCGGCAGCCTGGTCACCAATTGTCCCACGTTGTGCTGCCAGTGCGATGTAATCTTCCATCCTTCGTGAACGTTTTAAGGCAGCGGGGCGTAACAAAAAGAAGGTTTGTGCAGTCCAAACATATCATTCACAAAACGTAAACATGAGGTGTCTCTCCCCTGGGGTGGGCGTGGGGTGGGTCTTCCCATCCCCGGGGTGCGTGGGGCGGGCCTCTCCATTCCGTGGGGCGTGGGTGTGGGGTGGACCTTCCTGGATCGTCACGGGAAATATGCAAAGCAGGTCTTGTGGTATTGATAGCTGGATGTCAGGCCGGGTGCGTGCACGTCCCTGCCGAGCTGCCCGTGGGGGAGGAGGAGGAGGAGGAGGAGGAGGAGGAGGAGGTGGAGGTAGGAGGAGTAAGAGGCAGGAGAAGGAGTTTGCATCGAATATGACAGTGTCTCTTCTTAAGTTAAA
The DNA here is from genome assembly GCF_035594125.1 of Scylla paramamosain. NCBI lineage: Eukaryota > Metazoa > Arthropoda > Malacostraca > Decapoda > Portunidae > Scylla > Scylla paramamosain. Next base: position 1,717,415 of record NW_026973673.1, on the reverse strand, counting down.
ATAAGAGCATGAAGCTTCCATTGCAAGAGATAATGAAGGCAGGGCGTGGCAGGAGCGGCAGGAGTGGCGGGGGAGGACGGCGGAGGCTTCTTCCTATGCGCGCGTAGCTGTAAAATAGAGAATCTGAATATGAAGATGGCAGACAGAGTTAGATTCTGATGAACCTTGTACGGCGAAGTGTTCGATGATGCGTGTTATGTGCTGAAGACTTGAAAGGTCCGTGGAGGCGTGGCTAACAGTGCGGTGGTGGCGTGGTTAGTGCAACAAGGCTTCGTGGCGGCTGGCGTGTTGAGGTCAGTGGTGGTGATTATTAGTGTAAAGCTCCTTGCGGTGTAGCGAATGCTGCTGGTGGTGTGGTGAACGATCTTGGCGGTGTGACGATGGGTGGTGAGGTGTGGAGTGAGTCTCATCGTCAAAGGAAAGGGACAGAAAAGAAGAAAAAGATGCTGTGAAGTAGAGGACAACTTTTTCTTAGGAAATGTGTAACTTTGGCTGCGAAATATCCTCAAGAATTTGAAGATCCGTATTTTTGTCTTGTGGCGGGAAGTGTTGAAGGAAACCAACCTGGGAAACTTTAAGGAAACTCTGGTGAGCTTGAAAGATTCCATGCCACGAAGAAAGGGAAGAACTTTCGAAGGAAATAGATGCTGGAGACAGCTGGAAATGGAAAGAGGAAACTTGGAGTGTCTATCAGAAAAAAATGACAGACAGACAGACAGACAGACAGAGAGAGAGAGAGAGAGAGAGAGAGAGAGAGAGAGAGAGAGAGAGAGAGAGAGAGAGAGAGAATGTGACGGAAAGTGGTTATGAAGCTGCAGGAATAAAAGATTCGTCCGAGGGGTTGTAAAGAAAGAAGGGCAACTTTTATGAGCAATAGGGAAGGAAGAAGAGGAGGAGGAGGAGGAGGAGGAGGAGGAGGAGGAGGAAGAGAGGGACTAGCGTGAGGTGAGGAAGACAGTGAGTGAGGGAGTGCCGGTTATGAGCGAAGACGACATGCACAAGTGTGAGAGGCGAGCTGAGTGTGTTTAGAGAGGAAGGCGAAGTGTGTTGAGAATGACGGAGGCGAAAAGGAGATGGCAAGGCTAAGGTTTCCCGCGGCAGAGCCTTGAGGGAGCGTTGATGGCGACCGCGGCGAGGCAGGGAAAGGGAAGTAAAGGAGGGAAGGAGAGACAAGAGTGTGAAAGTAGGAATAAAAGCGAACATAAAAGGAGTCACGCAGGAAAGCAGGAAGGAAAAGCCGCCGTGCTGTGACAAGAGTAAAAGTGTCAGCAGGTTTGTAGTGAGCAGGGAGGCATGAGATGTGTGTAGCGTAAAACTGAGCCGCGAAGGAAGAAAGGAAAGAGGAAAAGTAGGAATATGAGATGACAGGGATGAAGTAAATAAGGAAGGTAAAAGGACATGGCCAGAGAGGAAGCTGTGAGAGAGGAGGAGGAAAATAATATTATAGTGGAGAGCAGAGTAAAGGTGACGAGAACAGGAGGGGGTATGAGCGGCAACCACACGAGGCTGATCAGGCAGCAGGAGGCGGCGTGAGAGGGAACATAAAATTGAAGGAAGAATAATAACAAAGAAAAAGACAGAATACCAGTAGAAAATTAGCAGATAGGCAGGATAGCAGGTAAGAAGCTGCATGTGATTCGTTATTCCTAAGTGCTTGTTAAATGTCCCCTTGTTGTGTTGCCTTGTGAAATGCAGCAATTGTTCGCTGGTGAAGGAGACCCGAGGCTTGGTTGCATTCCTTGTTTGTTTGGTGTTGTGTGTACTTGTTTGTTTTGTCCTTGAGTTAGACGCGTATTCACCACCATCACTCACCTCTCATCCCATTCTTTGTCAACACCACGCATTATTCCATACATCACCAGGCCCGCCCATCACTGCCACTACTCCTCTCATCACGTCTCACCGCCCGTGCCTCCGCCTGCCGTCACTCGGGGAGGAAAGAGGGGGAGGGTTGAGGGAGTGTTCTGGGCAATCACGTGTTGCCATATTGGAAAAGTTAGTTATTTAAGTGCAGTTAGAGAGTATAACTGGAACATTTCAACCAAAGCCTATTGTAGTGCCAGCCAGCTCTCTCTGACCGCCACGAAGAGAGATAGAGATAGAGAGAGAGAGAGAGAGAGAGAGAGAGAGAGAGAGAGAGAGAGAGAGAGAGAGAGGGTACATTCTTATTGGTAAAGGCGACAGAACTTGTTGTTTTTCATTTAGAGTTTCCTGCATCTCAGTTATAGTCTCTCTCTCTCTCTCTCTCTCTCTCTCTCTCTCTCTCTCTCTCTCTCTCTCTCTCTCTCTCTGTCGCTCACCTGCAGCCACACATCCCGCCTCACCTCGCCACCCACCTCCACCCGCACAGCTCCACCCCGCCTCGTCCGCCACCCACCTGCACCCACACACCTCCCCCTCGGCCTCCGTGATTTGCTATAACCTGTACCTATTTTCTTTATCCTACCGATTGCAAATGAAACTCTTAATGGCTATGTGTTGAGCGTAATAAGTGAACCTCCCTCCCTTCCTTCCCCTCTCTCCCCGAGCTCCCGCACCCTCTCCCGCCCCTCCTCCTCAGTACCGGCGTGTCATTAGCGGCCTAATGAGACAGAAACAAATGGACAAAACAAATGTCAGAATATATACCATTTAGCACGCCGCCTCAGGTGTCGTGCCCCGCCATGTTTACAGAAGTGGACCTAAAATTAATATATCTTTTTATTTATTCATTTTTTTTATTTACTTTTTTGTTTCCTGTCGCATTCTCTCTCTCTCTCTCTCTCTCTCTCTCTCTCTCTCTCTCTCTCTCTCTCTCTCTCTCTCTCTCTCTGCCTCACCAGTAATGGTTTTGAAAGGTTCCGCAACTCAAAACATGAAGATTAGATTTGCCTTGATGCCATTGACCTTTTGGCTGCGAGGAAAAGGGAGGGATTGAGGGAGTGGAGGCATATATATATATATATATATATATATATATATATATATATATATATATATATATATATATATATACAGAGAGAGAGAGAGAGAGAGAGAGAGAGAGAGAGAGAGAGAGAGAGAGAGAGAGAGAGTGTGTATGTGTGTGTGAAGGAAGACAATGACAGAACAAACACATAGAAATAAATCATTACAAACAAAAATAGACGCAACGTAATCCGGACAGAGAGGGGTTAGGGACAATGGAGCTGCCCTCAGAAGCCAATCTATTGAAGGGGCGGTGATGATAAAGGTAGTGGTGGTGAGGGTGCATCGGGGATTCACGGACGAGTGGAGGCTGAGTCACGAATTGGAGTGTCGGAGAGATGCAAGACAACCAGCCAGGCGAGGGGGGACAAAGGCGCCGTGAAGTTGTGGTGTTTGCAGCTCACAGGCTCTCCACTGAAATAGGAAATGGCGACTTTATTTGACGGGAGGAAAAAAGTTATAGTATGGCTTTTATAATGCTATTTTTTGAAAGGGTGGATGTGATGATGGAAAGGAAGATGGCGGACAAACGTTCCTTGATCTTTATTTGTTACTTTCCGTAGTCTAACTTGTTACTTTTCATATTCCTTTCACTGCAATTTCTACGCTTTATTTAAGTCAAAGCTGGCTCATCATCAGCTCGACACCCTTAATGTAACAAATATGCACACATAAAAAAAATACAGTAAGGCTGTACTCAGGTAGAATATAACAACCGTGCTGATAATCCCTTTTCTTTGCAGGTAAGTGTGCCGTCACCTGTGTTCACGGAGGTCAAGGTAAGAAGCCACTGACCCACCACTCCTGCCCGCCACTCCGCCTGCTCGCCTTCACTTGGGTTCGGTGGAGGTGTTTCATCGCCTTCGTTAAGACCTTGATTCGAGCGGAAAAGCTTTGGTCTTCCACGAGTCCATAGTAATTGCGACCCGTCTGAATTAACTAGCAGTACTTGGTTTAATTTCGAGCAATACGGCAAGGTCTGAGGTCTGTAAGGATACCTAGCGGGCAGCTCAGCAGCCTATTCACGGCCAGGCAGGCAGACAGAACAACACTCATTGCCTCCTCCGGTCAGGGTCCAGAAAAGTTTGTAGAGGTATCACTGGAGGCTGACAGGCGTTAGCAGAGTTGTCATCTGTGGTGCGTAGGGACTGGCGGAGTTCCGGTACAAACCAATGGGAAATTAAGCACGTTAGTTATCAGTCAACAGAGTCTGAGGTGAGGAGAGGAGGGAAGGTGTGCACGTTGTGGTTGACGGCAGAGAGAGAGAGAGAGAGAGAATGGTGGGGGAAGGAGAGAATTGCCAATATGACGTGTGGGGAAGTCTGAGAGTGTTGGATGAAAAAATAAACTACAAACTACTGTGATGATGGTAATTTACTCCGAACGAGACCAAGACGACTTTACTTAAGGAAAATTGCGGCCTATTAATGTGGAAAACTGCCAACAAACATTTGCTGAGATGAGGTGGGCGGGAGAGCCATTACCACGTGTGTGTGTGTGTGTGTGTGTGTGTTTGGGTTGCCATCTCGTGTCGTTGGCATCCCGTGTTTCACTTAGGCCTTGACTGCTTAAGGAGTCGGCGCAGTGTTCCCAAGTATCGTGTTAACTCCCACTACCGACAGACAGACAGACCGACAGACAGACAGTGTTGCATGTCTCACCGAGCGTCACACAAAGAGCTACGTGCATGCTGCTCATTACCCTCAACTCCTATGACCATGATTTAATTAAAACAGTGAAGGTATAACATGAATCTTTAATTAAATTACTTGCTGTAAACAAGCAATCCTCCCTTGCAAGCGGTCCGCTGTAAAAACACTTAATGAGACGTGCGGCTCTTTGATGTGCTCGTAAAAAGTAAACCATTGCAGTTTCATATACAAACGAACACGGCGTGTGGCGTGGACCTCCTGCAGTCACAGGCACGGCTATAAACTAGTATATAAGCGAAACGTGTCGCGCCAGACGCGCTAATACATACACGGATCACACAACACAGCCAGCCAGCCACGCGGCAGTGTTGAACAAGCTCAAGGCAAAGCTATTCGCTTCATCATTCTCTCTCTCTTTCTCTCTCTCTCTCTCTCTCTCTCTCTCTCTCTCTCTCTCTCTCTCTGTTAAAGGTTAGAATAATGTGAAATGTAATGAAAACCTTGCATTTAACGACGAGAGCATTTCACTGTGTGGCGACAGTTGCTCGATGAAAGTAATGAAGGAACATGAACCACAAATTAGGCAAAGTGTTAACATATTGGTGGAGACTGCTTGAGTTAGATATGAAGTAATGGAAACACGTCCGCTCGGGAGAAGCAGTTAATGCAAACTCACCCCATGAATCTGAAAGCAAGGGGCTGCTGCTGATGAGAAGCATTGCTTTTCATAAACACGTAGTATCATGGGAAGGATTTGCAGCATTTTCCAGGAAGCGTGTGCTCGGTGTACTGACAGGTCGTGCTGGTGAATTAGTGAATGCCACTCTTGAATAACTTGTGCAACATGACGACATGAGAACGTAGAAGTGCTCTCTCTCTCTCTCTCTCTCTCTCTCTCTCTCTCTCTCTCTCTCTCTCTCTCTCTCTCTCTCTCTCTCTCTCTCTCTCACTGCCGTGGCGTCTTAGGTGTTCTATTTTTTTCGTGGCGGGAAGAAGGATGTGAACACGCTCATTACTGAGAAACGTTTTGCATCCTGCCATGTCAAATTGTTATGAAACACACACACACACACACACACACACACACACACAGAGAGAACAACAACAATAACAACAACAACATAATTGAAGGGGGTCATATTGGGGTAATAATATTGGTGTGGCGGAGAATTTCACGGCAACAGCAGGAGCAGTCCCCGAGCGTCTAGGCATGAATAGTACATCAGCCTATTACACACCAGACTCCCTCCCTCCCTCCCTCCCTCCCTCCGTTCGTCCGTCCGTCTGGTCTGTCCGTCCTTGCCTCTCTCCTTGCCTCGCTAGTTGTGTTGCCTCGTGATGAGCTCCTGAACATTCCAGGCTGCGTAACAAGTGTTTTAGTAAAGTGATACTGGCTACAGCTTATCTGGCCACGCAGGAGAGAGAGAGAGAGAGAGAGAGAGAGAGAGAGAGAGAGAGAGAGGGGAAGAAGAGAGAGAGAGAGAGGAAGAGAGAGAGAGAGAGAGAGAGAGAGAGAGAGAGAGAGAGAGAGAGAGAGAGAGAGAGAGAGAGAGAGAGAGAATATGTATTTTTTCCAAGCAGACGTGTTTTAGACAGAATTGTGTAACACCTTCCACTAATTAATGCGAATTACCACGCGGGGAATCACTGTCATGCTTCACTCACAGTGCTATTCCATTTTTCCACATTTGCTTCCTTTTTTTTCAGATTTCGTTATTTTTCATCCTTGTACCTTTTTATTCATTTTTTTCTATTTTTGTTTTAACTAATATTTCATTATCCGTATTCCTTTCTTTCTTTTCACAATTTTCCAAGCAAACTCATCATGCCTACACTCCTTTCTTTCTCACCACTACCCCGCGCCCCTCATCCCTTCCGCCCTCCTGCAGCAAGCCTCTAGGAACTTTCCCCGCAGCCCACCGATGTCCACTCACGCTGATTTAGGTGCGCGCATTCCAGGCCGCTGAAGGATGGTAATGAGTGAGGGGAGGGGCGTGGGGAGGAGGAGGAGGAGGAGGAGGAGAAGGTGGGGAGGATTTTTTGAGTAGTGAGCTTATCTCTTGGTCAGAGTACACCTGGCCGCGAGTTTAAGTTAAGGTCCAATTAGCATTAATCAGGTGAGGGAGATGAAGAGGGATGCCGCCTGCCGTCTTTGCTTTTAACTTTACCCCAACACTAAGAGAGAGAGAGAGAGAGAGAGAGAGAGAGAGAGAGAGATGGAGATTAGGGAGGTGGACAGAATAGAGATGCATCAAATCACCTGACTAACGAGGCATAAATCAAGGTATGCGCTCTCTCTCTCTCTCTCTCTCTCTCTCTCTCTCTCTCTCTCTCTCTCTCTCTCTCTCTCTCTCTCTCTCTCTCTCTCTCTCTAATTGAAGGAGAGAGAGAGACGTTTTGCTCCCACTTCCTTTGCTATAAGGTTTATTTTCCAATACTTCGATCATACGGTTTATTTTCCTATAACTTTCAATAAGGTTGTTTTTCGGGTAGCTTTATTTATTTTCCCCTACTTCGATCATACGGTTAATTTTCCTATACTTTCCATAAGGTACATTTTCAAGTACGTATATTAATGTTCCCATACTTCGATCATTCAGTTTATTTTCCCTTAGCTTCCAATAAGGCTCATTCTCGAGTAATTTGGTAATAAATATGCGAATAATAAAATATGCGAAGAAGAAACAAAGGAAAACTGGCATGCAAAAAACGTGATTCCCTCTCTCTCGCTCTGTCTCTGCCAAGGCAGCAGGTGGTCACGAAAATACGTGCATTGCTCACATGATGGCCGCCGCACACGGCGGTGTTGTTATTTACTTGTCCTGATAGCTTAATCTAACCTAACCTAACCTAACCTAACCTAACCTAACCTAACCTAACCTAACCTAATCTAACCTAACCTAACCTAACCTAATCTAATCTAATCTAATCTAACCTAACCTAACCTAACCTAACCTAACCTAACCTAATCTAATCTAACCTAACCTAACCTAACCTAACCTAACCTAACCTAATCTAACCTAACCTAACCTACCCTACCCTACCCTACCCTACCCTACCCTAACCTACCCTAACCTAATCTAACCTAACCTAACCTAACCTAAACTAACCTAACCTACCCTAACCTAATCTAACCTAACCTAATCTACCCTAACCTAACCTACCCTAACCTAAGCTAACCTAACCTAACCTAACCTAACCTATTCTAACCTAACCTACCCCTTTCCCCCTCCCCCTCCCAAGACAGCACTCCCTCCCCCTCCCGGCTGTCTTCCCTCCCCCTCCCCCCTCCCACATATCCTATCCCCTCCCCCTCCCCCTCCCCCTCCCACCTAACCTATCCCCTCCCCCTCCCCCCTCCCCCTCCCCGGGCAGCCGACTGCCCTGTGGGGCCGGCTGCCCCCCTCAGTCAGGGAAGTACTCCAGCAGGGCGGAGTACACCACCAGGGTGAGGGACAGGGTCTGTGCAATGGCGAGCAGGTTGTCCCACAGGCCGTGGGACAACCTGCTTCCAGCCCTGCCCCTCCCCTGGCGAGCCTTCCCTGGCTGGGGGAGTTGGCGCTGTGGTGGGGGGAAGGGGCCACCACTCCCTTCCCCACTCCTCGGAGGACGAGCCCCGCTCCCTCGTCCTCCGCGGGGGTCGTGGCGCTCCTGGCCTCCTTTTGCCCCTCCTCCGGACTGGGGGCCGAGACCCACAGGCCCAGGCTATCCTTCCCCGGGCTGGCCGCCACCACCTGGCCAGCCTCAGGGGCGGGTCCGGCCTCCTTCCCCGGGCTGGCCGCCACCACCTGGCCAGCCTCAGGGGAGGGGCCGACCTCGTGTCCCAGGCTGGCCGCCACCACCTGGCCAGCCTCTGGGGCGGGGCAGGCCTCGTGCCCTGGGCTGGCCGCCACCACCTGGCCAGCCTCAGGGGCGTGGCCGGCCTCGTGCCCCGGGCTGGCCACCACCACCTGGCCAGCCTCTGGGGCGGGGCCGGCCTCCTGCCCCGCCTCTGGGACGCGGACAGCCTGGTCCTCTTGGGGGGCTTGGGGCGGCTGCCCACTCTCTTGCTGTTGCAAAAGAGCACGGGGCAGCCCTGCCCCTGCCCCCCGTGGACACCCAGACCTCCGGCCAGGCTGAAGTACAAAACGGCGTGACGCCCCGCCGTAGTGTACTTCAGTCCGGCCAGGAGGTCCCTCAGGGGCAGGTCCTGACAGAAGACTGTTGCGCCTCCTGCCAGGCAGTGCACCCTGATGGGTGTCTCCTGGTCCAAGGCGGCCAGCTTGTCCATATTCAGGCTGGCCGCCTGATCCGACACGAGGGGCTTCGCCCCCCTCGGCCCCTTGCCGGAAGGTAAAGGAGGCCAGAGAGCGCCTCCCCCTCCCACAGCAGCCCCCCGAGCGGGGGCGGGACAGCCTCACGGCGTCCACGCCACACTCGCCCAGGAGGCTCAGCCGTGCCTCCACTGACAGTCGACTGCTTTTTCCTCCCATCCTAGTTCTCATGAAATTAAAAATGTACCTTGGTTCAGTTTTGGCTGAGTGGCGAAAAGTAGGATGGTGGTGAACAGACCGCCTGAGAGAGAGAGAGAGAGAGAGAGAGAGAGAGAGAGAGAGAGAGAGAGAGAGAGAGAGGTTGATTGATATTGATTGATTGATATATTTTGTTTGCCTTTTGTAACATTAATGCATTTCTGCATTTCATACACAGTTCAATACGTAAGGCCAGGTCCATCAAGCCGAAGCTTTTATACAGACCTGAATAAAGAATGACACAAGTAGCGCAAATGTTTACACCCTGACTTGTTCCTATTTGAGCCGCCATTTTGCACATGATAGAGGTAATAATAGACTACTTGTTTTGTTGTTTGCAGCACATGACACAATAATGAGTGATGGAGTGTATAGTATGCTATACTGTGCCACATATATGTTCACATACGTGAACTTCGCGAACACAAACACAGGTAGACACACTTACATAGATACCCACAAACATACATACCACAACATATAACTGCATACATACACACATTCATATGTACATGCACAGACACACACACTCACACATATGCAACCTGTATGCGAACATACGTACAGCATGATGCATACATGCGGCCACACAATACACGCACACACACACACACACACACACACACACACACACACACACACACACACACACACACACACACACACACACACACACACACACACACACACACACACACACATGGCCACATACAAACCTGTGCACATACATACACATACTCACATACATACATAACAAATGTATGCATGGTTACATACATACTTTGCCGTAACATATGTTATATTAGCCAAAGTTTTCTATTAATGATATCATTGTTGGTGATGTACATACACACGTCCACAAGATGTGCACACCTGACATGTGTGTCTGTGTATCAACACATAACAGCACATGATTCACAGACATTGCTATGGTTAACATTCATAGTTTAGAAGTAAGAAACATTTCACTTTGCTTTTAAACAAATTGATAGAGGTTAGTGATTTAATATCGTGCGGGAGGCTGTTCCACTCCCTGACGCCGCGCACACTCACACTTCTCTGTTCGTGGACAGTCCTACAGAGAGGAAGTTTGAGGTCATCTGGCCTTCTAGTGTTATTAATATTATTGGATAGTAATTTATAAGATGTATTATTGGGATATATGTAAATTGATTTGAAAAGAAATATACAAGTTTGCAAGAATATTATATCGGGGACTTTCAAAAGGTTGTGTTCACAAAATAGAGGATTAGTATGATCGTACCGTTTTTTTTTATGAAACATTACTCTCATTATTTTTTTGTGCGCAACAAATAACCCATCTAAGAGTGTTTTAAAAGCTCCCCCTGAAATTGCCGAACAGTTTATTACATGTGGATAAACAGTAGACATATATATTAATTTCAGACATTGGACAGTTATATTGTTTGTAATTTTGTACAAGACACCAGTTATTTGTGACAATTTACTACAGAGTTGATGTAGGTGTTGTTTTCATGTTAATCTATCATCTATTATTAAGCAAAGAAATTTTATGCAATTAACTCTACTCAAGAAATTGTGTTTTATCTTTATATTAATATTAACTTCATTTACGTTTGTCAGACAAGACATCATCTAGAAAGTTTTAGACACGTTGCTAGTTATCCAGTCAGATACCTTAATTAATTGATGATTTAAAGTATTAACCATTTCCTCCATATTTTGTCCCTGGACGTGTACATAATTTTGCATGTCATTTGTCCAAATGTGACCTATTAAAGTGGCAGACCTGTCAGTCACTCTAGTTGGTTTTATAATTATTTGAGAGAAGCTGTAACATTGAAACATGTTAATGTATGTTGTGGCATTTTCATTGATATGTAACAAATTGACATTAGAATCCCTCATTACATAACATTTCATCTTTAAATTCGATAATACTTGTAAAATTTCTTCCATAGACTCAAGAAAATCAGTGAATGTTGAGTTGGGAGTCTATATACCATACCAATTATAAATTTAATTGTTTTTAAGACTTTTATGAATAATGCCTCAATATGTGGTGATTGCAAACAAGCATCATCAATAATCAAAGCCAGAAGATCACCAGTAGAGCGGCCTTGACGGAACCCATACTGGCGATCAGATAGAAGGTTGTGAAGTGATAGATGTTTAAGAATCTTCCTGTTGAGGATAGATTCAAAAACTTTAGATAAGCAGGAAATTAAAGCAATAGGACGGTAGTTTGAGGGATTAGAACGGTCACCCTTTTTAGGAACAGGTTGAATGTGGGCAAACTTCCAGCAAGAAGGAAAGGTAGATGTTGACAGACAGAGCTGAAAGAGTTTGACTAGGCAAGGTGCAAGCACGGAGGCACAGTTTCGGAGAACAATAGGAGGGACCCCATCAGGTCCATAAGCCTACTGACTCTTCTCTATCCTCTATCCTCCTACTTTCTCTATCCTCATTTTCGATCCAAAGCTGGATGCTGCGTTTATGTGCGCAATGACTTAACCTGCTCTCGTGCCCACACTCTTGAATCTTCCGAGTTTTCCACCATCTGGCTACGACTACAGAGTCACTCTCATACTAAATTTATCTGTGCTGTATACCTCTCACCTAACTCCTTTGATTATAAGAAATTCTTTGACTACTTAACTTCCAAAGTGGAGCACATTCTGACCCTCTTCCCTTTTGCAGAGATCTCCATTTTAATGAGTGTTATGTACAAGGAAAGGAATGAATACCTAGAGATGCCAGTAGAGGAAGGAAAAGAGATAGCGGAAAAAAAAATGCGACATATGTAAATGAGAGTGCTTAAGAATATTCAGTTTGTGTAAATTGAATTGAAAGGAGATGAGATGATGATGAGCACGTAAGTTCTGTGTGTTTGTGTTTTGTTGTCTTCCTTCTGATTAGCTGTTAAGTAGGTCGGTGTGTGTGTGTGTGTGTGTGTATGTGTGTGTGTGTGTGTGTGTGTGTGTGTGTGTGTGTGTGTGTTATGTAAGAGGGGACTCTGGAATAGGAAAAAAGCGTTATCCAAAATTTAAGAATAAGTATCTTGAAACCTCCCTTTTGAAACAGTTCATGTCAAGGGAATAGGAAATGCAGAAGTATGGAGGGAATTTCAGTGTGTGTGTGTGTGTGTGTGTGTGTACGTGCGCGTGTGTGTGTGTGTGTGTGTGTGTGTGTGTACGTGCGCGTGTGTGTCATTAGTCATGTACTACTTCGAACCCAAATAAGTGACAAGAATAAGTTATTGTCGTAGATCTGGGTGGACTGTTTAATCATCCACTGTAGTCATATTTTTATTCTGACTAACAGTTGGCGAATGCATAAAGTACGATAATTGTCAGCAGAAGTGAGTGAGTTAGAGACTACTATTGTGATTAGTAAGGAATGAACAATAAACACATATATCTAGTGAAGGGAAGGCCTGAACGCAGCCAGTCTCTGCACCGAATTAGGTAATGTTGGAGGCTGTCAGTGTGCGAGGCTGGCGAGGACCAAGGACGCGGCGCAGGGGGGTGCCATCTATCATGTGCGTCTTGAATGGGAGCGGGAAAATACGTGCTGAGGTGGGATGGAAGCTGAGAGGGGAAGATGGAGGTGGTGGTGGTGGTAGTAGAGAACGGAAGTATAAAAGAAAATAACTTGCCATTCAAAGTAATTAAAGGAAAATATTATCTATTGTTACGTTGAAGTATATCGAGTATAACACACACACACACACACAAACACACACACACACACACACACACACACACACACACACACACACACACACACACATGCTAACACACACACACATGCTAAATGCACAGCGAGAAATTCTCTCTCTCTCTCTCTCTCTCTCTCTCTCTCTCTCTCTCTCTCTCTCTCTCTCTCTCTCTCTCTCTCTCTCTCTCTCTCTCTCTCTCTCTCTCTCCTGTCCGCCACAAAGCACACAAACAGTGACAAGGAAGTCACAACAGTCAGTCACGAGCGCTGTATTATTTCAACATAAAGTTTCCTAGCTTGTGATTTAATTTCCTTGTGTGGCCCCACTTCTTGCCAAGACCCCTGCGGTAGAAAGCCTGACGCGGCAACACACACTCACAACCTCAACACACTGACCTCCCAGTAGGTGATCCGTGAGTCATGCCTGGACCGCAGCGTGTTGGAGGCTATCCGTGTTGGTGTCACTCTCTTTGAAGCTCGTTAACCCACACATTAACCCACACGTTATCATTACTTCAACCTCTTCCATCTTCTTCCCGTCTTCTCCTTCTCTTTCCTTTCTTCTCTTCAGGTTTTGTCTTATTTTTTTCATCTTCTCTTCATCTTTTTTTTCACGTTCATTTGTTTTCTTTTACATTATTCCATATTTTTATTTATCATTCGCTAATAAACTTTTTCTTTCTTTTATTTTTTCTGCCCACTTTTTTTTCTCTCTCTTCTCGCGATGTTCCACCCAATTATTCTATCGTTTTCCTCTCTCTCTTGTCTTGCCTCCTCCAGCCTCCTCCTCTCTGTGGTACTCTTCTTCATCCCTCTTGAGCCTCACAATTCCTCTCCCCACTAAATACCTTCCCCTAAGACCCATAAACTCTGTGATTTCCCTTGAACTTTCCTTAACTCCTCGTAAACTTTTCCCCAAAGCTCATTACACTTTGGTATATTTCCCCTACACTCTCCCCCAAATACCCCTTGACTGAGCCTACGCCCAAAATCCCCATAGATATCTTTATTCTACACTGGATCCCCGCACTAACTTTCCGCAGACTTCCTAACACCTTCTGCTCGTTTCCTCTCTCTCTCTCTCTTAGTGAGTCCCTATAACTTTTATTTGTTTCAGACTGGCTCCAAAGTTTTCCCCAAATTTCCATAGAGGTTTTCCGGGGTTCTTGTGCTCCTTTCCTTCGTGTGGGGGGCGTCCTTCACGTCCCCGGCACATCAAGGGCCTTTCATGATCCCACGCAGGACTCGCCATCCTTTTTCTTTGTTCACACTTGACAATTAACGGAATTGATGAGTTTCCTTCCTTTATTCGAAGTTAGATCACAGTCTTTTTTTTTCTTCTTTCTGATAGATTATGCATTTTCTCTCATATTCGTACATAAGTCATGCAATATTTCAGCTCTTTTTTTCTTTTTATCATATTTTCTTCACGCCTTTTTCTCTCCTTTAATGGAAAATTTGTCTTGCAGTTTTCATTCTTCCCTAGCAATGGAATAAGTAGTTTTGTTTATCATTTTTATTCGTAAATGAGCGATGCATGCTTGTAGCTCTGTAGACCACATTCTACAGAACTACAAGGAGGAAGAGAGAAGCAAGGAAAGGAGGAATAGAGGCGTGAGTGGCTTGGTGGATGAATGGAAACATGGAAGGAGAGAACGGGGAAGAGGGAAAAAGAGAAGAAGCAGGAGAGTAGATGTGATGGATTAACTCTGAGTGATTGAAGGTCTGCAACGTGATGCAGGGAGGCAAGCGGGAGGGAGGTGGGAGGGGAAGGGAAGGAGGGAGGGAGGAAGGAAGAAGGGGAGGGAGATGAAGAATGAGAGATGGAAGGGAGGGAGAGGGATGAGAGAAAAGCATTCGTCTTATTTTGATTAATTTTATCTTCATTGGGTGTTGTGAAAGTTTTCAAGAACGTTTTCATGATTCCAGTGGTAAAAAAAAAATAAGGTTTTTGCATCATTAATTGAGGAAAAACTGAAAAAAAACTAATATTAATGATGACTAAAAAATATTCCTTATGAGAGAGCAACGCGTTTCAGAATACTAGACTTTTTTTATTTTTTTTATTTATTTATTTTTTTTACTTTCATGTATTTCTTTATTTTCTTCTTCTTTTTTTTTTTTTTTTTTTTGGCTTTACTTATGCTTTTTGACACTTTAATTTTTTGTCTGGTTTCTGTGTCCGATGTTGACGATGATGTATTCCCTGTACAGCGCAGTGTGTTCTTAACAGTAAGCAGTGACTTACAATATAAGGCACGCATATATTATTCACAATATCACAACGGAAAAAGATGCGACCTTTCTCTCCCTTTCGTTTTCACTGTTACTCTTGGCAATCGAGTTTATTGTTGCTTCTTTTCATGCCATTGTACGCTGGATATTACCTTGTTTTGTGTTGCTTTATCTCTTGACCTATCATGGTTCCTGCTACTCTCACCCCTTCCCGCCACCACCACTACTTACACCTCCTCCTCCTCCTCCTCCTCCTCCTCTTCCTCCTCCTTCACTTCCTCCTCCACCGTGCTGTACTCCGTCCTTTTCTCCCTCTCACTGTTTTTTTTTTTTTGTCAGTATCTCTTAGTTCAGTAGATATCTATGGTATTTCTTGTTTGCATGTGTGTTTCTAGGTATCTATGTATTTTCCTTTTCTTCATCTTTCTTCATCCTCTTGTCAAGGATTTTTTTTTTCTGTGTATTGCTATATTTTTTTTCTTTTTTTTATTATCCGCTCTCTTTTGTTACGTCATTGTGATTTATGTATATGTTTTATGTATTATCATGTATTCCCTCCCTTCTTCTGTCATGGTATCAGTTCTTCTCATGTATCTCTAATGCATTCCTGTATAATCATCATTTTTTTTCATCCCCATTTTTTTTCATCCCCATTTTTTTTTTTTTTCATTTTTCCCTATCTTCATAATTATTATATCATCGTTATTTCAACCTTTTTTTTCTCTCTCTTCCAACCTCTTTTCTTCTCTTCTTTCAAGATTCCCCTTATTTTTCTTCTACAATTTTCTTTTCTCCTCGTATCATAATCTCCTTCTATGTATTACTACGTATTCTTTCCTATGTATTTCACACTCTTTTCCCTCTAATCTTGGCACCTGCTCTGTCCATGTATTCCTACTTATTCCAATTTTCTTCTTAATATCTGCCCCTCATATGTATTGCCACTTATTTATATATTTATTTTTTGTTTATCTTCTAATCTTAGTATCCACTCTTCCTCTGTTATACTCTTCCCATGTATTCCTATTATTCATATGTATTTCCCATTCTTTTATCCTTTTTCATAATCCTGGTGTCTGCTCTTCCTGTTTATTCTTATTTATTCCTATATGTTCTTCTTTCGTTGACTTGCTCCTCATCCTCCTTAGTTGTAATCCTAATTTCTCCTTTTCTTATGTGTTCCTACTGTTCATGTTTATTCCGTTTTTGTTCCCTTTGCTCCCGTTACATTCAGGGACTACAAAACTAATTACGTAGTCTCTCTCTCTCTCTCTCTCTCTCTCTCTCTCTCTCTCTCTCTCTCTCTCTCTCTCTCTCTCTCTCTCTCTCTCTCTCTCTCTCTCTCTCTCTCTCTCTCTCTCTCACAAGCTGCAGGTTCACAGGTACACTTTTTTTCATCACATTTTCAACTTTGCTCAAGTCACCAGCACCCCGGCACACTCTCCCGCCGCAGCAGGGATAGAAAAATCTACAAAAAATCATATGTGCACTGGAGGGTTCAAAGGGTGGGGGATGCCAGGGAGAAGTAGAAGGAAAAAGGTGGTGGTGGCGGTGGTAGCAGCAGCAGCAGCAGCAGTGGTTGTATTAGAAAAGGAGGAGGAGGAGGAGGAGAAGGGGGAGGAAAAGGAGGAGAAAGAAGGAGAAGGAGAAGGAAAAGGAGGAGAAGGAGGAGGAGGAGGAAGAAGAGGAAGAAGAAGAAGAAGAAGAAGAAGAAGAAGAAGAAGAAGAAGAAGAAGAACAGGTTGAGGGTTTGGGAGGGAGCAGATAAGGTTGAGAAATTTAAATATGCGGTAAAAGAAAGAATTTTTATAACAACAAAAGACGATTTTCTAAAAAAAAAATCGAAGTATTCGTATATTTGATAATTCTATTAAATTATTATTTATATTATTTTTTCTTTATCTTTGGAGCAGCTTTGTTATTTGAAATAAATTGATTTTATCTTCTAGTCATTTCTTGCTGGCTTGCTTGTTACACAGTGTGGACTTCACAACATCGCCACGTCATGCAGTGTCTCATGATGCCTTCTGTCAAGGTCAAACGTTGCACTAAATGAAGAAAGTCTGGTGTATCCCTCGTATATATATATATATATATATATATATATATATATATATATATATATATATATATATATATATATATATATATATATATATATATAATTTTTTTTTCTTACATGTGCTCGCGCGCGCGCGTGTGTGTGTGTGTGTGTGTTAGAGAAAGTACAACATAGTAGCGAGTCTTTTTGTTTTTATAAACATGAAAATTGCCTATAAAATTTTAAGTGAAGATAAACAAAGGAAAAATTTCAAGAGTCTTGATATTAACTGCAGGTGTATAGTATATACTGTACTTTTAAGTATAAAGGAAAGATGAATATTCGAAATTTAAGAAGGAAAGAGAGCGTAGTCAAGGGAAAAGAGGAAGAAGGGAAGGAAATGATGAAGAGAAGAGAAGGAAGGTGAAAAAGGAAATAGGATATTTGTAAAATGACGTAATAGAGCGAGAGAAGATGATTATAAATTTAAAAATGAAAGATTGCAATGTCCAAAGAACAAGGGAAGATGATGAAAAATGAATGGAAAGAAGAAGAGAGTTAAGAAGATGGAATACTTGTGGAATGGAGGAATAGAGAGTGAATGGATGAACATGAAATATAGGAAAGAAAGAGTGTACTGATAAAATAATATTGAAAGCATGGTAAGATGAGAGAGAGAGAGAGAGAGAGAGAGAGAGAGAGAGAGAGAGAGAGAGAGAGAGAGAGAGAGAGAGAGAGAGAGAGAGATGAAGGAATATCTGTTGAATTAATGAATATAAGGAAAAGTGGAAAACTACTGTGAAAAGAGAATGACAAATGAAGATGAAGGAGAAGGAGAAGGAGAAATATTTCCGGAATGAGGGAATTAGACAAAATGCGTGATAAATTATGTGAACAAAGAAATTATAAAGAGATTCTAGAAAATAGTCAAAGCAAAAACAAATATGATCGGATGAAATTAATGAAACTAGGAAAATTGCATAGCCAGAGAAGAGAAAGACAAATAAAAGAGGTGCAATACAAAGTAAATGAAGAAGAAAGATGATTGCTCATAAAACGATATAATAATAAAAAAAATGTAAATAGAGCATTGAAAATAATGAAAACAGAAATGTGTAAGAAAAAATAATTGAAGAAATTTAAGAGTAAATCTGAGACAAAAAAAAGAGAAAAACAGAAAATGAAAGGAATAAATTTGAAAGATTGAAAAGATATAGATACGAAATGATAAAACTACGAAAAGAAGAACACATAATAGAAAAGTAAAAAAATAAATAAATAAAAAATAAGGTAAACATTTGAGACAAGTAATGGAAAAAAAAAGGACATGGAAAAGAATGAAAAAAATGAAGGAATATCAGAGGAGGTAGAGATAAGGATGAAAAATGCGAAAAGGGACGTATGGAAATCTAGGGAAGAGGAGACTTGAAATGAAGGCAATAATGGAGAAAGAGGGGAAAAAAAGAACGGTAAGCGAACGAAGAGGATGAGGAGAAGGAGGAAGAGAAAGAGGAGGAGAGAAAATTGAAGGACGGACTGTATGTAAAAGAGGAAGAGAGGGAGAAATGCAAGGAAGAGAAGCTGAAGTTAGTAATACAGAAACGTTGAGATTAGAAATGCAAAAGAGAGGAAGATAAATGGGAACTGAGATAGAAAAGATAAGAAGTAATTTTGATCAGAAGTAAGTGGGGACAGACAAACGAAGAGGAAAAGGAAATAAATCAGGGTTGATAGAGATGAAAACTGAGATGAGAGAGAGAGAGAGAGAGAGAGAGAGAGAGAGAGAGAGAGAGAGAGAGAGAGAGATGAAACTATCTGAAAAGTATCACACATCATTTATAAACAATCCTCTCTCTCTCTCTCTCTCTCTCTCTCTCTCTCTCTCTCTCTCTCTCTCTCTCTCTCTCTCTCTCTCTCTCTCTCTCTCTCTCTCTCTCTGTCTCTGTCTAGCACTGTACCTTCCAGTCTCCCTCCATTCATCTTTTTTTGCATCTCTCCATTACACATTCTGTCTCCCTTCCTCATGTCTTTAATCTTTCCCCCTCCTATCCCTTCTCTTCATCTCTCCATGCCTCCCTTCCTCCGCCTCCTTCATCTCCCGCTTCACCTAACCCTCCCATCCTCCCCTCCACTTCTCCCTCCGGTGCTCGATGCAAGACGAGGAGATAAACTTACTATAGAGGAACTACGAAATTAGAGCTGATTGAAAAAAAAAATTTTTTTCTTTTTTTAATGACTGTGTGACCTCTAAACCGGCGGAGAGAAGGTGAGGATGAAACCTTGCCCTGAATACTTTATAAAACCGCCCATGCAGAGAGGGAAGGGAGAGGAAACGAGGGAACTGTCATGTGTGTGTGTGGAATTGTTATCATGCAGTGCCAATGAAATGTTCTGAGTGAATTCCTTTTTTTATTTGTTTGTGTTTTTTTTTTTTTGTGTGTGTCTGCATATTTGGTTTTGCGTGTGGAGAGAGAGAGAGAGAGAGAGAGAGAGAGAGAGAGAGAGAGAGAGAGAGAGAGAGAGAGAGAGAGGGGGAATGTGGATGGGTGGGTGGGTGGGTGGGTGTGTGTGTATTTGTTGGATGAAACAATGTTTATAATAATAGGAGCTGTTCTCCATACTTTGAACTTAAAATCCGAGAAAGAATAAATTCAATTCACTTCAGTTCAAATCAATTCACATGGTCGCGCGAGCGCGCGCACACACACACACACACACACACACACACACACACACACACACACACACACACACACACACACACACACACACACACACACACACACACACATATCTCAATCCATTGTTCATCTCAGTTCCTCTCCCTCTCTCTCACTCTCTTCCCTCTCACCATCTACACCTTGCATCTCTCGCCATTACTCTCCTCTTGCAGTGTGTCCCCTCGCCCCCTCCCCTCTCTCTCTCTCTCTCTCTCTCTCTCTCTCTCTCTCTCTCTCTCTCTCTCTCTCTCTCTCTGTGTGTGTGTGTGTGTGTGTGTGTGTGTGTGTGTGTGTGTGTGTGTGTGTGTGTGTGTGTGTGTGTGTGTGTGTGTGTGTCTCCACTGCCACACTCCACTTTGTAACAGGAGCAACCCTCGTAAAGCTTGGTGTTTCCATTGTTTTGGTGCGAGTGTGTGTGTGTGTGTGTGTGTGTGTGTGTGTGTGTGTGTGTTTGGTGTTGGTGTTAATTCTTGTGTCGTAGTTTTTTTTTTGTGTGTGTGTGTTGTTTCTTCTGTTCTTGATTGCTTTTGTTTGCTGTTTTCTATCTTTTTTCGTTCGTTTTTTTTTTTTTTTTTACCTTTCTTCTTTATTTACTTCTTTCTCTCCTTCCGTAATTCCTTGCTTTCTTTCTTCCTTATATTATTGCATTGTTTATTCGCTCGTTCGTTTGTTTCTTTCCTTCCTTACTTTCTTCTTTCATTCATTCCACTTTCTCCTCATTTTGCCATTTCATCTTTCATTTCTTCTTTCAGTACATCTCATCTTTTTTCCTCCCTGTATTCATCTGCTCATTTATTTCTTCTTCCCATCATTCTTCTTGGTAAGTTTATTTATTTATTTTTTTTTTCGGTGTTTTGTGCCTGAAAGAGAGAAGGAGTAAAAGGAAACGAGAGAGAGAGACAGAGAGAGAGAGAGAGAGAGAGAGAGAGAGAGAGAGAGAGAGAGAGAGAGAGAGAGAGAGAGAGAGAGAGAGAGAGAGAGAGAGAGAGAGAGACAGAGAGAGAGAGAGAGACTAGCAGAGGCCTAACTTCCCCTGCAAACTTTTCCCTTATGAAGACATTGTTGTTTTAGTGACAAGCAAAGCTACACCACGTCTTACTTACCCTGCCTCGGATTATGTAACAAATGCCTGCGTCCGCCACTCCCAATGAGAACAAGGTAGCAAACTTCATACGCTTCGCCCAAAACCACCACAAAAAATGACTCACTGCCGTGTGCTTTCTGCCTTCCCACCCCACCGACAAGTGATATTAATGTGGTGGGGGAACTGCGATGTGTTATCAAGAAGGGACGAGAGTTTGTTCACGTGTGGTGAAGTTTAAGTTATCGAATACATGAATTTGTCAAGTTAGATTTTATAGAATACGTCAGATTTATAGAACACTTATGAAATACATAGCAAGTAAGTAAGTGCTTCCCAGATGCAGTGATGTACGACTGGAAGAAACTCAATAATGCTGCTCATAATACATAGCAAGTAAGTAAGTGGTTGCCAGATGCAGTGATGTACGACTGGAAGAAACTCAATAATGCTGCTCATAATCAACTCAATAGGGAAGATTAAAAAAAAAAAAAAAATATATATATATATATATATATATATATATATATATATATATATATATATATATATATATATATATATATATATATATATATATATATATATATATATATATATATATATATATATATATATATATATATATATATATATATATATATATATATATATATATATATATATATATATATGAATAAAGACAAGAGATGAGATACATTCATTATCAAGTTGCGGCAGAAAATTCAATTGTTTATAACAGGGAGGTCCATACAAGTTTGAATCTAGTGAATCAAACTTAACAGAGCATGACATGAGCACTATTCAATATGTACAAACTATGATTTACATTACACGCAATTATGATATAGGGATACATCAAGGATGTTAATTGGCTATAGTGTTCTTTATGCACAAGGAAAATACAGCGAAGGACAAGAACAAATCCGGAAAAAAAAAAATGCAAATTATCTCTCTCCTAGGATATATATATATATATATATATATATATATATATATATATATATATATATATATATATATATATATATATATATATATATATATATATATAAACACACATACATATAATATCCACAAAAAATGTGCATATATATATATATATATATATATATATATATATATATATATATATATATTATATATATATATATATATATATATATATATATATATATATATATATATATATATATATATATATATATATATATATATATATATATGCATATATTTTTTTCGCCCTTTGTGTGTGCGTGTGTGTGTAGATGTGTTTGTGGATGTGGGATGTAAATAAACAAGTAATAAGGCAGTCTTGTTGGATAGGGATGGTGATGGTTTAGCTGGTCTCTGCCTTAAAAAAAAAAAAGAAAAAAAGAAAAAAAAATTATATCATGTATATATGTATTTACATTCACCAACGCCACACATCACACAAACACACACACATAACTTGAAACACGAAACCAACATTATTTTACATTCAGTATTTACATTCACCAACACCACACATCACACAAACACACA